>NW_016921251.1:94155-181210 GCF_001483705.2 Eufriesea mexicana
GGAAAGATGTAGAAACGTGGACAACCGATGAATTTAGAACGGAGTAGTTGAAGTAGAATACCAATTGGAAAGAAAGCAATTCCTCTTTTCACGGAGAAATTTGGAATTAATTTTCATAATGTTGAAATTACCATTGTAGGCTGGCGAAAAGTGTGTTTGAGACACAAAAAGTTGACAAAACAACAAGAACAGAATAACACAAGCTAAAACTCACAAAACTATTTTAGCTACGAAAAAGGTCTCCAAGATAACGGAATGAAAAAACAAAGATGTACTCAAATATACAATCGATTTCTGAGGAATCTCTTTCGGTCGTCAAGGGCCACGCTTTTATACTTTTCCTAATCTACGTTTCACTTCCCGTAGGGAGCACGCAACTTAATTTTTTTACCCAAAATGGGTTTTCCCTTTGATTCTAGGAAATATTGATCGGTTTATAACTTGTTTTTTTGGTAATGGTCGATTCGTGATTTCTTTCTGAAATGGTACCCTACACAATGCTGTATATTACTGATACAAAATTCGTCATTATTCATCAACATGGATAAGGAATATTGTCCTTTTATGAAAAAAATTGAGAAACGATGATAATTGACAGATTTATAATTGAGACGTTCAAATGGAATACTAGGTGCAATGAAAGAAATTCTCTTCGTCTGCGAGAAATTGTGAATTAATCTTTTTAACATTGAAGTTACCATGCTATAGATAACTGATTTAAAATAAGTCATTATTCAACATTAAGGATAAAGAATATTGTCACGAATCGGAAAAAGGTTCGTCCCCTTATGGGAAAAAATTGAGAGTCAAGGATAATCGACGAATTTAGAACTGAAAAGTAGAAAGGAATACTAGGCGGTAGACAGAAAATTTTGAATTATTATTCTTAGTATTGAAATTACTGTGCTAAATGGCTGGTTCAAAATTCGTCATTATTTGACATTAAGGATAAAGAATGTTGTTATGAATAATATCAATCGATGCCCATAGAAGATAATTCCTTTGCAGAAAATGTTTGAAAATATTAATTCGCTTGTCTCTTAATTTATTTGAGTTACACTTATATTATTTAAGACTTATATTAATTTTTTATTATATATATTTATAATAAATATTAATTCATTTGTGTCCTAATTTTTAAATGAATTCGCTGTTAAATAATATTCATAGTTATTTCTGACTTTTATTTTGAAGACAACCTTCCAATTCGTAATTCAATTTCTACACGGATAAAGAATATTGAATAAAGTTACACAATATTCGGCTATTTCTTGCTATAAAAATTTACGTGAACCGTGTGCATTTTGTGTCAATTTTTTCATAACATCTACTTCTGTTCTATGCATTAATATACTATTCTTCACCCCTAACACTTTTCTAAAAATTAATATTAAGAAATTCATATATTAGAATTTTTTCATGTGAAAAGAATGTCCAGTTACTTTCAGATTGAAGTGAATATTTCTATACTTTACAAACGAAACAGCAATTCCTGTAGCGATGCTTCAATCAAACATGCTCGATCGATACACCTTTTAAAAATAAATTTCTAAAACCAAAAAGTAGTGACTTTAATTTATATTAAGAAATATTTATCGGTTCATTCGGAGGGATTTATCGCCTTGACATTGCACGAGAAGTAGGTGAAAAGGACATGAAATCTCGCGAAGTGGTGGAGTTGAGGAATTTCTGGAAGTCAGTGTATGTTCACTTAGAGCTGAGAGTTTGCCATGTCATGTTTCATTGATGGGGCTTGGAGGTTCTTGGAGGACACTTCACGGTGAAGAAGCTGTGGCGAAAAATAAGCGTGTGTTTTGCATCATAAATTTGACGCCGAATATACGACTGCGTATCGCATATTATTCATGGAATTCCCTATGCTCGGCGAATAAAATTTACTAATAACACCTATCCTCCTATCGATTTATTTCCCCTCATATATGTCGTAAATTTCCTCTATTCCATTTACGATTTATTCCCTTAAATAATATATTCACTTACGTCTAACTTAATTATATATACTCTATTAAAATCTATTTTCTTATATTATTTATCGTTTCAGGCACTGCTATCTGTTCAAGCAAAGGTAAACTATTTATAATTGATATTTATTAACATCTATGTTTGTAATATTAACAATTTAATCCCGTATTCAAATTTTATTCAAATAATATATATTGAAAATTTTGAAACTTGTATTAATATGTTGGGGAAAATTAGAAACAGAAATGTGAGAATTAAAATGGAATTTAAACGCTGATTTTTAACAACTCCTTATACCGGAACACGAGTTACAGGTTTTTCCAATGTTATCATATTCGTTCTGTTATAAAGTCAGTTAGAATATTAGATATACGAAGAATGACACGCGAAACGAGGGAGAAATGTATCGGTGTAACACGTAAAAAGTTAATGAAGGGGGTTGAAAGCATGTTGAAAAATAGGGCATATTAAAGGTATATTTTTTGGTCAAACAGATGAAGTATACCGACTGATATTCTACTTTCGCTGAAAGTTCTCCATCCTTTTTCTAGAAATATAGTGATCACTGTGGAGGATGTCTACTTTGACCATTGTAGGTTGAATTCATAGAGGGTAATTAATCTTTGACAAACATGACAATGAGATAGCTATTTGGGAAATTAAAGTTGCTTATCTGACCATTTGCAGATATTGCAATAAGAAATTACAATGAGTGCCTAAGAAATAAAAAAGAAAAGAAAAATGTATAGTTAGAGTATATATATATTAACGAATCCACCTAAACAGTTGCTTATATTATCAGTAATACTAATGTGCATGATATTTCTAGGTCATAATCTATCTTATTTCATATTTCAATTTTATATATGTTACGTTGTAATTTAGAAAGAAGTTTGAAAGGAAAATTGAATTATTTAAAGAAATGATGTACGTGTGTGCTTCAATTAAATTATACCATTGAATATTTAATAATTTATTCTTCTTATTAAAATTATTCTGACACATGATGCATCGAATTAATAAAAGGTTTTAGTGAAATATATTTAAGATAATAAGATATAGAACGCAGGTTTAATGTTTATATGTGAAAATTAAAAATAGGGAAAATATGGATTTTCTCTAAAGACTTTTAATTAACTACGCCAATAAGTAACAGAGCCTAGATTAATTATCAGAGTATACAATTAGATTATATTAAAACGAAAGATTCGGAACAAAACATTATTCACAGGTTGGTCGAATATTGAAGATTCACCTTCCCTTTTTAGAACAGGTTTCATTTTTCACTAACTTCAGAATCCCTTCAATGGAATCACAATTAATTATCTCAGCTGATGCTACGTTAAGGAATAATTGAAATTGCAGAAAGTATATCAGAATTTCATTTTGAATATTAATATTTTATTCTGTTCCTTATTATTCTTATGTCTCTAGTTTCTTTTTTAATAAGGAATCTTTAATGAAATTGATTGCTAATTAATATTAAAAATATCCACATCCTTTCTAGAGAAATTTTATATTATCATATGTTATTATTAAATGAATTATAAAATAATTCCATGAAAACGTATCACATTTGGATAATCTCGTTCCTTACTACTAATACCTGAGGAAAAGAGATTCAGGAACTGATTTTATTAAACATTTTAGTTACCTTCAACTTAAGTTAATTTTGCCATTATTATAACTCCAGTCCCGGATTTACATCTTTATAAATATTCATCAACAACTATAAGAATTATATTTAATCGGCTGCCAACAATGTACTAATGTACTGATTTATTTATTAAATACTCCAGAACGAAAATTGACTATAATAAACCAAAATAATCAGGGAACCAACATATTGCATGTAAGCTTGTTATAATGCCACTGTTGTATTTCTACAAAATATCACGTGCTCTGAAAAAGTTCGATTTCAAATCTGATGAAAGCATTTTATACTGGATATTATTCACGATAAAAAAATGTTGACTTGATTATAAATAAAGAAAGGAGGAAATTACTATAAGCCATTATCTCGCAGGAAAACCGATTTTAAATTTAATATATCACGTATTAATTTCACGCCTTTACATTTAATTTAGAAGTTCAATATGTGGTTTTGCCTTTTCAAATGCGTAGGAAATTATCAATTAAAAGCAATTTCATATAATGCTAAGAAATTTACATCTTTGCATACAAAAAGTTGTTTCTATTTTTATTTATTTTTATTTTTGTCTCTTACACCATAAGATTATAATGATGTATTAGAATATTAGAATACTAATTATGTTACATTAAGATATTAGAATATTCTTAATCAACCAAAGAGAGATATCAAATTTAGGAAATTAAGGGAATTTGATATTTCTGGATATTTCTCGTGATATCTTCATATCTATTGAATCCCAAAATGCGTTTAGTCTAACAAGATATTCCTCACAGAAGGTACTAGAAGTACGAAGCTAAGAAATCAATTAATGGATATTTACCTTAAAATTATAACATCCATGGTTTTCACAAAAACGTCACATATATGCCAGCAATTTTTGAAAGTATCGTATTTTCGAACACAATAAATCCTTAACAAATATGCACATTACCAAATAATATTAAAATAAATAATAATCGAAGTTCGAAATAATATGTACCTCAAAACCAAGCTTAACGTACATTTATGTAATTTCCTTTATTTCAATTTTATATTATAAATTCGTATCACATAAAATAAAACCTATCGTTAAAACTACCAAACCATTTAAAATAACGAATTCCTGATTTCCTCTTTTCATAACTATTTAAAACATACTCTTTTTAGGACAAAATTATTATTGGTACTTATTAATAAGGTAAGAGCAGGATTATCTATACTACCCTATTTTCATTACATTACTTGATATAATACGTACACTTTATTCAGACATACGTTGTAGCTCGGAAGTTCTAATATGAAACAATAGACACTCATATAAATTTCCGCAATGTCAATTTTGCGTCTCGAATCCAGTGATGAAGCACTCTCATCTGAGAATATCTAACAAAAATGAAAAAGCGCGAGGCACTGTTCCATCGATAGAGAAATCCCAACCACTTCCATCAATTTATTAGTAAAGCAAACAATTTGAAGACACCGGGCACACATATTCAGTGGTTAACTGCCGAATAACTGTGAAACCGAAAGATAGTCGAAATTTCACATAGCATATAAGCATTGGTCTTCGAATCCCCGACCTTTCAAATATCCGCTGTCCGAAAACGAAGAAAGGGATAAATAGCACATTTTGTTTAACATCTTATTCCACATTCTCTTTTCATCTGTCCAAGTGGAATTAACCACTGCGATCAGATATCACCTCCATGACACCCCTCGATGCATATTCGTTTACCATCCTTCGCTCCACTATGACGAAGTTAGGGTGGTACCGTTCCCTCGGTAAAGTGTGTCGCTGGAAGTTCGAAATCTGGATGCGCCTTATTGCCTCTGATTTGCTGTGACCAAATCATATATCTCCGTAGAGGATTCTGTCAGCGAATCGATTAAATCCAATTTATTTTGTGACGATACTTGGGCAGATACATAGTGACTGCAGAATTAGACTCAGCAAGACACAGCGAAGAAATTGTATGGAATACAGATAATGAGTCAGAGGTGAATCTTGTCAGTTACGATAATGGAAGGAACAATTAACCCTTTGTTCCTTGGAAATATTTTCATTCCTTCGATATACAGCGAATCCAATCAGATGTCAGCACTGAAAGATATTTTTGAAAGAAAAACTTTGTTTCGAAGGAAAAAATTAAAGATATTTGCGAGTTTCCTTGAAGTCCTGTCTTATTCCGTGTTTTCATGGTTACTGGTAACTGAAAATAAAAATAAATAATAAATTGCAGATCAATGCAGTTGTTCTAGAGGTACAAGTGGTGTGCAAAATGTTGATAAATTTTTCATAAAAGTGAGTTGTGAAGAATAATTTTAAGTAATACTGTAGCTTTAAAAATACTTACAGTATTATGTAAATATTACGTAAATAAGGGAATATAATAAGAAAGTTGCAGAAGACGAGTAAATAACTCATTTTAAAAATATAGGTAATATTTTGTACGAGTGATTAAATAATAGGATCTATGTAAACAAATGTAAAATATATAGATTAATTCTAAGCTGATCTTCACTAGTATCTTTGTAACGCGATACTTCCGATCTCTAAGTATTTATAATGATATAAGTCTTCTGTAACTTGCATTAATATTATAGTGCATATTTACCATAATTGTACCTGCACATTTAGAACCAGGCCTTTACACATTTTAAGACTTGCTTTATTAGATTCATTTATATATAAGCTTTTTAATTAGGGAAATCACTTCACTCACCTTCGCATAACTTTTCATCCCGAAGTACCGGCTTACCCTAATTTCACGTGAATTTTTAGAATAATTTGCGATTCGTGGAATCCACGGTTTCTTATTCACATATTTTCTAAAAGTGTGCCACCTTCTTCATTAATACTATTGTCAAATCCAATTTCCTTAATCCTTTGCACCACGAAAATTTTTCTTTGCTTCACCATTGCGTGTTCATATCATAACGAAACGCTATTTGAGGTTGGAAATTTTGTTTAAGGAAGAAAAGAAAATTATAAATAGACGCCTTCTTGTCTTATATCTTCGAAAAGAAGAAAACCAAGTAAGGAACTGCAGAATATTAATCTCTTTGTAGCGACGCCGGTACAGTGCAGAGGTATAGAATCCATCTTGACTCGTATTTTATTTATCAGATTCGAAAGCAGGTTCGATGTACGAGGCTCGACGTACTGGTTCGAATCCAGGCTTAAGGCGAGGGTTCCAGCATGCGTGTTTCTGACAAGCACGTGAACGGGTACGAGTAAGTTCGTTCGAAGTCGTTCTGCTCAAACTGAGGTAAGATATGGCTCATCAGACTCGCACGTTTGACCGCCAACGGTACATTTCTCCTTCGCGTTTCCCTATCTCGTTGCGGCTGGAACGTACCGTGATACCGTCCCAATTATGCCTGTGCAAGATGAATCAGTCCTCTTTGTCGTGACTTATTTCGACGTGCTTGTCTAAGTAGATAGTAGGAGGGTTAAATTACGAGGATAAATTACGAAATCAGATCTGGATGAACGATGAAGGACCATCTGAGAATGTATATAACAATGTGCAGTGGAAGAGCATCTCTGGAAGGAATGGATGAGGAATTTTTCGACAGAATTTTTGGAAAAATTAGGAAAGATGAGATTTTTTAGAGGAGAATACCGAGGGACGTGTATCGGATGGTGTGAGCGGTGTCTAGGATGAGAGGCTTTGTTAAATTGTAAATCTTCGTGGAGTAAGATTGAAGTGAAACAGGAAGATGATAGTTTGACTTTGGCTGTACTTACCACTAGGTTTACGAACGCAACCTTTATACCTATTTCTGGGGACGCCTGTCAAATTGGCAGCTAAAGGAAACCACGTGCCTTTTTCTAAATATTAATATAATTTAATAGGGATTACATATTATATTAACAGTCTTACTATAAGTTAACTAATCTCTTACCAACGTAAAACTGGAGCAACTATTCCGTAAATTAACTGGTTCCGTAAATCTAGTGTTAAGTATATGCCGACGTATACTTAAATATAGATTTACCGTGTAAATAGGACAATCAGTACTAATCGAATGAGTTTGGGAATGGATCATGTACAGAATAGATGATTAATGCGAAACCTTAATGTGTGGTCATACATACATTTTAAAGATAAAAATGATAAATTTATATCGTGACAGAAAATTCTTGCCTTTGACTTCATTACTACCAAGTAAGAATAAATATGACAATTTTATAAAAGGCAATAAGGGTACTGATCTGTCAATATCATAAACTAACTAAAAGAGAATAGCATTTGCTACTTAATTATTAAACAGCCAATTAAGTTTTCAGTCAAAGAATGTAAGAATTATTAAGTTAACTGTTAATAACTAATTGTCCAGATCATGAATTTGTTGTGAAAATAGAAAGAACGAAAATAGGTTACATGATTTAATTATAAACTTCTCGTATCACTGATTAAATGAATTTTATATGGGAATAGATAGCTTTAAAATTTAGATAGCTAAATTTTAACTTTTCCTTAAATCTGTTATAACCATTTTGTAATCTTTTTAGAGTTTACTTTAACAAAGGCGAATGCGTAACCCAAATTTTTCTGCCATCCTCGGATTCTGAAAAAGATGCGTTTATCCAAAAATAAACTGTGATATCGTTAGGAGGTTCATTCATGTTTTACAAGATAGATGACAGTATCCTGAGTAAATCAATGTCTCTAGTTAAAATTATTTTTGCTTCTGAATTACTATAACTAGTTATCAGAGTTTAAAAATAACTCTCCGATCGTACTTCCAACGAATATTCTGTGATCTTTACAAAAAGTTTATAATATGATGCGCATTTGCTTCGCAATAGACTATTCTGCAGATTTTTCTGAAGAGGAAACCACCCAGAAACAATATTCGGATGATGTACAATATTGATAGAATGGTAATGTATTTATCCGTAAACCGAAAAACATGCTTATAAAAAGTAATACCTGTAATTTGACACAAAGACGCGTACAATTGTACTCTTTAATTTAGAAATCTTGTAAACGGTATTGTTAATTTTGCATAAATGATTGAATTTACTGTTTATATCTAATTGATATTGTTCATAACAAGTTACCTGTATCATACATTTACAATAAAAATAGAGAAAGGTTAAAAAAGTATAGGCTATTGTAGAGAAGAAGTAATTATTAAGGAAACCGACAAAATTCGAAAATCCTCGGACGATTTCAGCATCAGATTTGGGGTCATATAAAAAGGGCACCACGCTACTGCTCAGGTCCTCACCGGCTGGAGATCGGACGGGACACATCGGGGTCTGGACCAGGCGCTTCCGGCACTTCACCAGTGGGACCTCAGCGACCTTCTCGACGGTCAAAGGTGGGCAGCTCACTTTGGTTGGTGGGTTTTGGTAAATCAATTTTAATACCGTCTATTTTCCGGTTTTATATTCTCGCTTCCATTCAAATAATTCGTTGTTGTTTTTAATATCTCACCGTTCCCCTTACTGATGAGTTCCTTTCCAGGACTAATTTATATACTTCCTTTATAGGTTTATTGGGTTGGGGTGGTGGTGAGGTGGAGGTGAATGATGATCATTGTCCAGATCTTCGGGCTAGTAGATAGCCATTGTCCACTCCACCGATACATAACAACCGATCCTGTTCTTGCGTCAGCATCTCCTTCATTTTATTTCCGGATTCTATCAATGTCGGTTCATTATCCCGAATTCGGTTTTATTTCATCGATGGGTTGTTTCTGTCTCGTCGATGGATTGTTCCTTCCATTTGGTTAACATTTACGGTTTCTATTTGCCTCGCTTCCATTTTCTTTCCTCCTTCCTATTTTCTTTCGTGTTCATATTTACATTAACATATTCTCTTTTCAGCTTTTCAGCTTTTCCAAGATTTAAGCTGGAATGCATCGTTGAACGACGAGGGATGCCTGCGTTTGGACACAACTATCTACAAGGTAGAAGACATCGTTGGACGACGAGCGGTACGTGCGTTTAGACACAACAAGTTACAAGATAGAAGAATTCGTTGGGCGACGAGGGATGCGTGCGTTTAGGTCTAAGTAGTTATAAATAGTTATAAGATAGACTACTAGGTTAAGACTACTGTGCACGCTATCTGTACAAATGTGAGCTACCTAACTTAGAGCGAATATATCAATTCCATATACTTTCTCTCTTATCCGTCTCGTTTACCAAATGGAACATAATTTTTGTCCAGATAATCTCGATCGTTCTTAAGTACCGACTAACCTTACGTGACATACTCCCGTGTACTCGATAATTCCATGCTTCGTATGTCATCGTCTCGACTCCTCTCCGTCACTCACTCCTGCTAATGTTAATCCCGCCATGAATCGGATTCCAGGCTGACGCTCTGGTAATTGTTTCTTCTGGAGCCAATGAGAGGTTCTAGCAGCCCTGGTCGTACGCGACTAGGGTATAGGCCTGCAGTTGGTCCGGCGTATGTCTACGGTCAGACATCTTGGGATGATTAAGTTCTACCCCTTGGGGCAGGGGCACGTAATGTCTGTCCTGCTCGCAATTCCTCGCTTGACCCCCGTTGCGGCTCTGATAGTTTCATTGATTCGGGGACTACCTTGGTTCACGTGTAATTCATGGCAACATCGGCAATGACTGAGGTGGATTAGGCCCGATCGTGAGGCTGCTGGACCTGGAGTTGTCTTATACACGGGAGTACTTCGCGTATTCTAGTCGGTCTTTTGAATAATCGCGAAATCGCTCGGGCGCCTCGCGATTATAGCTTTGTCTCTCCTTGCTCGCGCCCTTCGTATTTGATTCCCCAAATTTTTGGAAACTTCGAAATATTAGAGTATGTTGAAATATAGTATATTAGTGTGGCGTCGGTAAAGTATAAATTTTAGTATACCGATCTGAAACCCTCTTTGTAAGACACGAAATATAATGGAGTGTCAGTAGCTTCACTTCAACTTCTTTCGCTCCAAGTTAGATAAGATACATTTCATACTGATATTGCCAACAGGTTTCGCCACGTGCTACGTAAAGCTGCCCAAATTAAAAGCTTATACAGTGAACGTGTTAAGCGGATTTTAACAGTCCCCTTAATATCTTCGATGCATATCTTCAAATTTATCAGCTAACACCATATTTTACATAATTCCAATTCTTGTCGAACTTTCTGTATCGCGGCAAAGAAATCTCTGCATTCAATGCATGTTCCTAAACTAATTACCCAATCTACATCATGAGACATAACCTAATTCTTCGCTGAATCGGATAAAGCAAATATTTTCAATGAATGCATATTTATAAATTAGTTACCTAATATATTTCATCAAAAACGTTCGTTCAAATCCTCTACGGACTCCATAAATATTTGACCAACGATAAGACCAAGAAAACACGTATTATAAATATAACTACTAATGGGGACAACATGACTTGTTTTAGCTACTCTATCTTTGCAATTGCCGAGAGTATGCAGTTGCTTATGGCAAAATTAACGTAGTATCCTCACATTTTTCAGCATGCACACGTGGTTTTACGAAGGTTACCGAGAGAACGAGGATCGAATGTGCAAAGCCCAGGTAAGTAGGGGAAACCTTGAGTGACGCGTCGAAAACTTAATGGAATCATATATGGTCATGCTAACACTCAGCACCCAACGATTTTTGGGGTACAGAACAGTAGAAAATCAAAGATTCTCTGTTAAGAAGCTGTCGATACGTTTTTGAGCAGTAAATAAAGAATTGTATAATAATAGAATTGTAGAATTATTTGATTTCAATACCATGCACACTGTTAAATGAGATAAAATTCTATATATTGATTAATATCGATTCTTCAAATTTTATGAAATGGTGACTGAGGGTCACGTCTCGAGTGCAAAGGGTTAATATATAGTTGGATTCGAAGACAGTTGTTGTTGAATCGAGATGAAGGCTAAGAGTAGAAGTCGAACCGGGTTGTAATATTGGAATACTGCATTGAGCGTTACTCTAAACGGAGAAATAGTTTGTAATTTTATTGTCATTCTCACATATTTATGTTGTTGTTACCAATAAACTTTACCACCATCCAATCTCTACATTATTATCCATTTTCATTCGATCATGATCATAGTTACGTATACTACTTTGATTTCATTATACCGATGTAACACTTTGTTCTCAAAAGAAGCTCTTCAGTCGGCATTTGATAAAATTTCGTAGCTCAATATTCATAAATATGTCAAATTACAGATAATTCAACGGCGAAGTAACGAAGTCATATAAGTCTACTTGTTAATTACCGTACGATTTCTTATTCCTGCTCAGAAAAGTATCGACAGCTTTGTAACAGAAGATCTTTGAACTCCTGCCCTTCTATAGCCAAAAAATCGTCAAGTGCAGAGGGTTAATTGTCGTGAATAACGTATATGATATTCAGGTACTCATTACAACTCTATAGTTCAAATGTTAACAATGTATATTAATCAGTCAATTATTTCAAATTTCTAAGCAAAAGTATAAATTCTATATTCCTTCCATCCCTCACGCCACCTGTATCGCTCACAGGTTCCATTCAAATATTCTCAGCCAAATTATCTTTCGGATATCTCGTGAAACATAACATTCATTCTAATTTTCGTCATTTTCCAGAAAAATTTTTGGAAAACTTGCAACAATCTTCATTGTAATTTCGTAGATAAAGGAACCAAGAAAAGTAAAACTTGGAACACAGCAGTGGGAATGTGAGGAAAGAGAGGGGTTGAGAAGATATACTCTACCACAAATGTGGAACAAATTCGAAGATATATTTGGTAAGCGAGAGATGACCAAGATCCTTGATTACAAAATGAATACTCCCCATCTTCAGCAAACATGCGCTCTAAAATAGTTTAACTGAGGTACGTCCATCAGTTGCTGGCTATAGTGGCTTAGGATTACCTGTCTGAAATATTTCGAACCACTCCACATGCCTCACCAAGCTTGATAGAATTCTCAACTCCCACGAGAGTGCCACGATCTAATGGCTCTCTCTAAATTCCTCAGAGAACAAAAGGATTACCGCTCCATCTTCCTACTTTCCTTCCAAAATTCCACCTTTCCTCCCTCTCGTCATCCCCACCGCTATATTCAGGTTCGTGACAACGTCCGTCATGCTAAATCGATCAATAATTCGACCCCATCGAGGCTGGATTTCACAGACACACGACGTGACGGCTCGGAATGATCCTGAGAATGGATGGAACGTGGATGAAGCGAAACACGTGACCGAGTGTGTCGTCACTTACGAGAGTCACGGTGTCATCCAAAATTAAGAGAATGTCACGGGTATAAATAAAGCTTTCACTCCTTCCACGCATCCACCACACGCAGGCTCCTCTTCCACTCTTCCTTTTACCCCCTTTCTGCACCGTGTGTTCCTTCCCCACCGAATTGACGTAGCCAGACGAGTCAGAGGTCCCTTGATCGACGTGCTTCCTGTCGGAACTACTTCTAAAGCCTCCATCGTATGCACGATTGACGAGAGTAATTAGACAGAGCCCAGAGGGTATTTGCTCCACCTCCGTGCCTCGAAGGATTTTCTCCTGGTACCTATTTTGCTTCCCTTTGCTAGGATTTGACGAAATCTTCGCTGACTTCAGTGGAGAATTTTGATAAAGGATTGCTTGCAATTTTTCCGAATTTCGCGAAAAATTTATTGCTAAATTTTGGCAGGACATTGAATAAAATTTTATCGTATACTCTGAGCAACTTATTTTATATTTTTCGTGGACGTTGGCTTAAAATTTTCACATCAATTCTTTAGAGAAATGTTGATGTTCACTGCTGTAATAATTATTGTAAGGTATCTATTGAACTTTTTATGCCTTAAAGCTATTGTTTCTATTAGAAATGTTAAGTATAGAGCAATTAATATTACGATACTTTGAATTCGTTTCTTTGGGTACATTTGTGCCTGTTTGATTGCACGTTCAAAGCGAATGCTGGCAACACTTGGATATCGAGTCGTTATTTATTCGGAAGGATACTCGCTCGATGGTTTTACACGCAATCAGCATTTACACGAGAATCGTTTTACTTTCTGCGAAGAAAAGGTTAGCTGCATTTGTTGGGTACGATTATGTGCACGATTGCCCTATTTTTATAGGATCATCTGCTTCTATTTAAGATTAGAGTGAATTCTCGCTGAATCAATTTTATAATGAGTTTATATTTCACTTTTAAGCAAAGTAAATCATTACTTCGAATCTAAATCCTTTGTTTTTATGCCACTAGTAATCAGAATAATTATAAACTTTAATGCACGTTAGAGATTTATTTATTTCGAGATCTGTTGGAATATTGTTAAGAGATTTTTACTCATCCCTAACGGTACTAAAGGGAATAAAAATTTTATTTTCAACATATATAATTTATTTTATTTGAAGCGGATCTTAATTTGTATCATAGAATGTGTCCCCTGTCTTCCTAAGAAAAATAATTATCTACCTTTAGAAGCAGTCGCTAGTGTTATCTTCCCAAATACCAGTTTAATGTCTAATAGTATGAGGAATATGAATTGCAGCGGATATTCTTCTTAATTACTACTACCCATGGTTAATTAATTCATCTGAAACTACATCGCTCGAAATAAATTTGATTTCTAGACCACTATTGTGGATTAATTACAAAAGTCTTTGATCTAGCATTTACCCCAGTATAACAGAAATATTATACGTACTTTCATATTATTAACGTAACACTGCGCTAACTTATAATACGTAGGAAGCACGTAATAAAAGATTTAAGAAGATATAAAAGATAAAAGAAGAAAGAAAATATGCAATATTGCCATTTTCACAACATTTCTCATTTCATTCCTCCTGTTACAAGAATATCATTTTGAATTTTATGTACAAATGTATGTACTATACTCACTATATTCATTATATCAAACCCTCTGTCTTAAAATACATAATCTAACCTAAATAACCTATACTATACTAACTCTAGTACTATACCCAATTTTCTTTCCTATAAAGCATTCTAAAAATTTCTACTTAAATGACTCAAAATGACGACAAAAATAATTTTTCACATTTTCATATTTACCAGTAGCACTCACACGCGCTTCGTTACCAAATTGGAATTAACGCCTACGTATTATAAAATACTTGCAAAAGAAGACGCAAGAAACATTCGATCCTTTCACGAGTATGAGTGTGCACATCGATTCTCGCGATTCTTCCTGGTGATTCTCCGTCACGTGTACCTGTTATGACCATGTGGTTGCTAAGGGAAAAAGAGAAAGACAAAGGGAGGACTAAAACAATTGGTCGGTATTGCAGAAGCATGAAAAATGTCACACACACGCATACATACACAGAGGGAGCGAAGGAATGAGCACAATCCCTGGTCCATCTGGGCCCATAATACATGATGGGTGTCTTTAATACTCCATTAGCTTTTGTTTTCAATCCTCCACACCGATCCACCGTGTACCATTTTTATTTCGTCCACCCCGCCTCGAATACTACGGCCAAAATTTCATTGCACGAATTTCTGCACAACGACTGTTTCTTTATATCAGAATTATTTTCCATTCTATTACCTGGCGTAATTCGAGTGTCGGTGGTCTGTTGCTCGAGCTTATGACGCTTCCAAAGATTTCGTGACCGAATTTGGATACACATGATTGTGGACGATCATTTATAGCAGATGGTTGGTTGTCTTTGATATTCGTTGCAGTAAAGACATTCGTTTCTATCCTTTACTCTTGTAAATATTGAAAGAAATTTTCCTCCATAAATATTGCTTGATAGTTTAGCAGTTGTAGAATAAGGTGTGAAATCAATCCATTCCGGAGCGAGTTTAGAGAAACAGGTATGCTGTATTAACGACTGAAATAAGGGGAAATGCAATATTCACAAATTATTGAATATAGATTAAAAAGGAAGTGAAGTACACTTATGGTATACTAAAGCACTCAACAAAACTATTCATAAGTAGAATTTTACCGATGTATATAGTTTACGTTGAATCCAAATTATCACCTCCGAAGGAATTTGGATATTACTGGAATATTTTGCTATAATGAAAGAAACAGAAAAATACATTATTCTAAGAAATTTAAAATATAACCACTTCCTTACGTTCACTCTTACATACGAAATTCCATAGTCCCCAATACTTCTTACAAATCTACATACCATATTATACAATGCTAATCCATGATATCCACTTCACGTTGAAAAACATCTCAATTACTGTCTATGCCAACTTATACATTCAATAATACCCAGAAATATCATTCCAAAGTATTAGCTAAATCCTCTTATTCCACGAATATATTTTTATTTCAAAATGTCATATCCACTTCTCTCTGACCACTATGTAGATACAAATTAAAACAAAATTAAATACTACTTACGCGGGAAAATACGCAGCAAGATTTGCCTTAATTCAATCCTTTATCTACATGTAAATATTCATCTCAGACAACACAAATGTCGAAATTGTAGGTATGAAAACAATAAGGAAAGAAAGTATAGATAACTAAAGTTGAATACTTCTTGCACTCTGCATCTACTCATAAACTTCCATCTCATACACAAAAGGGATCGAAATTATTCATGAGATAATACAGCAGTATCTACACTGTGCGACAAAATGATAGTACACGATAATTTTCAGTGTTTTCCGAGTAACTTCAAACCGGTATATGTCGGTAAAGAAAAATTATTTTTGATTACGAACATATTTGAATGTACGGGGACGCTAACATTACACAAAGCAATTAATGAAGACTTTGAAGAAACTGTTACTATTTTTAGAATACTTTCTAACGGTAAAAATAAATATAGCAAAGATCAATTCCTTTTATTTATTTATTTCATAAACCTGACATGGCAAACAGTATTTGCTCCTAGATTCGGATTCATCAGATAGAATTATAAAATATTTTAAACGAGAGACCTTTGAAAATCATATCCTCCTTGGTCTATCTCTTTTTGATATATTCGTCATGCGTTATTGCGTTGCCGTGATTTTTCACATAAACCGGTAATATTTGTAGAAAGAATTGTAGATGGTAATTAATTTTCGTTTGCGGTGTTAAAGACTCAAGGCGCTAAGCGAATACATATGTGACATGTGTGCACAATGAATTTCGATATAAGGAACATTGAAGCATGCATGCTGTGCTGCTATTTCGTACCGTACTGTACGATAACATCTGTCCGAGGTTAAGACAATTTCCTCCCCGATTGTCAACAGCCACAGCCCGGAACGAAGTCATTAATTAAGACAGGTACAAAATTTGATCGTCATAAGTTTTCATGTGTCTTCCCGTTCCCCGACTCCGTCGTAGTTTCTCGGTATCTGCGTCACGATGGCGACGGAGTATGTAGCTCAAATCTTATACATCACGTAGCAGGTACAAAATTTGATCGTCATAAGTTTTCATGTGTCTTCCCGTTCCCCGACTCCGTCATAGTTTCTCGGTGTCTGCGTCACGATGGCGACGGAGTATGTAGCTCAAATCTTATACATCACGTACTAATTATTTGGCTGAATTTAGGGATAGTGTATATTGTAAAGCCAAAGGAGATATAATCGTATCACGAAGAGCAATTTATAATGGAACGACGAGCAATTTTTGGAAAAGGGGCGATGAAAATGGAAGCTAGAAGACAAGGCTAAAGGGAAGTTGCACTCATGAAAAAAGAAAGATGTGTGCGCCCTCTGTCTCTCTGCACTTACACTCTTCTCTCCTCTACTTTCGTCGGAATATCAGGTTATTTATAGCCATATACACTGTGCGACAACCATCTACACAGTGATACAGCAGTACGTTTATTCTATTCACTCACCACTAAATTCTATAGCAATTCCATTATGATCAATATATAGGTCATTTGATGCCATGGATATTGGGATTTGACCTTACAGTACTGTGTATAGCCATCTAGACTGAACTATAGCCGTTCGGATAATCTATTCACCGATCATGGAAAATTCCGTCGCAAATCCACAATGTTTAATGGATTGGTCAAGTATGGCTAGAGATATTAGCAACTGTCAATGCACTACTGATTATATCCAACTACTCAGGACTGTAGCCATTGTATTATTCAGTTCGTTGATCATTAAAATACGTAACAATTCCAGAATATTTAATGGATTCATCAACTATCGCTAGACATAATAGCAAATGGCAATGCAGTACTGTGGGTAGCCATATGCAAAGCCCTATAGCCACTGAATCAATCTACACAATGATCATAATTCCGTTGGAATTATAGAATGCACAATGAATGGATCAACTATAGATAGGGATATTGGGATTTGATAATGCAGTAGTGAGTTCAACCACCTTCGCAGCCACATAGCCTTTGGAATAGTCCACACTCTGATCATATAAGCGCTGTAGCACTTCTAGAATGGTCAATGGATATACTTATTATCGCTGGAGGTAATATGGTCTATCCATTGAACATTCTAGAATTGCTATAGAGCTTAAGTCATCACTCAACAGATTACTCCAACAGCTACAGTGCTCTGTTGGTGGATGTATTAAGCAGCGCATTGTCAACTGTAAATATCTGTAGTCACGATTGATCTACACGTTTTGACGATTGCTAATATCTGTAGCGATAGCGGCTTCGTCTTTTATCTTTCCAGAGTTGCACCAGAATTTTAACCATCATTGAGCAGAATAGTCCAACGGCTACAGTGCCCTCATCGTGGATGTACTTAATAGCGTACTGCCCATTGTAAATATCTCTAGGCACAACTCACCTTTAATTTGATTATTCTAGAATTGCTATGAAATTTAAACCATCAGTGAAGAAATTAATCCAACGGCTACAGTACTGTGGTGATGTCTGTACTCAGTACTGTGCTGTGAGTTGATAATATGTCGAGAGAAAATGCATCTGTCCTTTGCCATCCTAGAATTGCTATAAAATTTAAATCATCAGTGAACAGGTTAATCCAACTACTACAGTGCTCTATTTGTGGCTGCACCATGTACCGTACTGCCAATTGAAAATATCTCTAGACATAACTGATCCATACATTGTTTATTCTAGACCAGCTCTGCAGTTTAAATCATCAGTGTACTAATATATCCAACGGCTGCAGTACTGTGATGATGGCTGTACTCAGTTCTGTGTTGCCAATTGCTCTGCTGTACTGTGTTTAGCCATCCACAGAATACTATAGCCATTGAACTAATCTGTTCGCTTATCATCTAAGATCTGCAGCAATAGTAGAATAATCAACGGATAGAGCAATAGTACCTGGAGACTCTGTAATGTCAAAGCGGTACTGAGTACAGTGATACATCACACTACTATAGCTGTTGGACATATTTGTTGACTGAATATTCAAGTTCCACAGCAATTATAGAATTATCAACGTATATATCAGTTATGTCTGAAGATATTTAAAACTGACTGTACGATGCTTACTGCATCCAAAAACAGAACGCTCTAGCCTTTGGGTTAGTCTGTTCAATGTCGATTTAAATACAATATCAATTCTAGTATGACAATGGACAGGCCAATTATCTCTCGAGTTATTAACAATTGTCAAAACAGTACCGCGTACAGCTATCATCACAGTACTGTAGCCGCTGGATTGATTTGATTACTGACGATGTAAGTTCCACAACAATTCTAGCATGATCTATGTACAGAACATTTATGGTTAGGGATATTTACAATTGGCAGTACGGTAAATAGTACATCCACCTTCATAGCACTGTAACTGTTGCATAAATCTGTTGAATGATGATTTAAATTCTATGTCAATTCTATAATGGCAAAGGACAGATCCATTATCGCTCGAGTTATTAACAATTGACAAACCAGTACCGAATACAGATTACATCACAGTACTGTAGCCGTTGAATTAATTTGATCTCAGATGACTTAAATTCTACAGCAAATCCAGAATAATCAACGTATGGAACAGATGTCGCTAGAGATATTTACAATAGACAGTGCGGTACGTACACAAGCTGAACACTGTGGTCGTTACATTAACCTATTCACTGATGACTTAATCTCTGTAGCAGTTCTAGAATAATCAACGGATAGATCATATATCGGTAGTGATATTAACAAATGCCAGTAAGGTGCTGGGTGTTGCCGTCCACACAATACTATAGCCATTGAATTAATCTGTTCGCTGATCAACCATGTTGTTCAGCTACTGTAGAATGATCAATGGATAGAGCAATTTTCGCCGGAGATATTGACATGTGTTAATACAGTATTGTCTATGACCATCATCACAGTACTGCAGTCGTTGTATTAATTTGTACACTGACGATTGGGATTCTGCTGCAATTCTAGCACAATGAATGTATAGACCTGCTATAGCTAGAGATATTGGTAATTGGCAGTATAGTACTTAGTGCATCCGAAAACAGTTTGCTGTAGCTGGGTATTAATCTGTTCAATGACGGCTTAAATAAAATGTCAAGTCTACAATGGCAAAGGAGAGATACGTTAGCGCTCGAGATATTAGCAATTAACAAAACAGTTCTGAGTAGAGCCATCATCACAGTACTGTACCTGCTGTATCATGGCTAGAGCAAATATCGTTAGAGCTATTGGCAAATAACAATACAGCACTGAGCGTAACCATATACATAATACTATAGCCATTTAACTAATCTGATCGCTGTACATCTGAGATCGTTAGCAACTGTAGAATGATAAATGGATTTAGCAATTGCCGCTGGAGGCATTGACATATGTGAAAATAGTACGGTGTACATCCGTCAAGAGAGCATTGTAGCCATCCATCAAGAGGTTAACCTTTTCACTGATGATTTAAATTCTATAGCAATTTTAGAATGACAGAACTCAGGTACATTATCGCTCGAAACGATGACAATTGACAACACAGTACTTATTACAGCCAACATAACATAGTACTGTAGCCGTTGGAATAATTTCTTCACTGAAGGTTTAAATTCCACAGCAACACTAGTCTAATCAATGTATGGATCAATTATGGCTAGAGATATCGACAATTGGCAGTACCTTGCTTAGAACATCCTCTAACAGAGAACACTAGCCGTTCAACCAATCTCTTCACTGATGATTTAGACTCTGTAGCAACTCCAGAATGACAATGGATAGAGCAGATATCGGCAGTGACATTGTCAAATGACAATGCAATACTGAGTGTAGCCATCTGCACAATACGATGGCCATTGAATTAATCCGTTCGCTGACTATTTAAGTTCTCCAGGAATTGCAGAATGATCAATGGATGGAGCACTTGTCGCAGGAGACATTGACATATGTCAATACAGTACTGTGTACAGCCATTAACAGAGCATTGTAACAGTTGTATCAATATATTCAATGATAATATAAGTTCTATAGCAATTCGAGAATGACAAAACATATATATCGATTATCGCTAGAGATATTAACAATTGACAACACAGTACTGAGTACAGCCATCATCACAATTATATAGCCGTTGGATTACTTTGTTCACTGGCGAATTGTATTCCACAGCAATTCCAGAATAATCATTGCATATAACAGTTATGGTTAGAGATATTTACAATTGATAGTACGGTACTTAGTACATGAGCCAACATAGAACAGTAGCCGTTGGCTTAATCTGTTCAGTGATGATTTAGAAGCAATTGCAATTCGAGAATGACAAAAAACACATCCATTATTGCTCGAGACATTAACAATTGAAAAAAGAGTGCTGAGTACATTCACTAACAGAGAATTGTAGCCATTTGATTAATTTGTTCACTGCTGACGTAAATTCCACAGCAATACTGGAATAATTAGTGCATAGGACAGTTATGGCTAGTGATATTAACAGCTGATATACCAGTACTTCTTACATCCGCAATCAGGGCACTGTAGCCGTTGGATTAATATGTTCAATGATGATTTAAATTCTATTATAATTCTAGAGTGACAGAAGACTTATCCATTATCCCTGGAGGTATTAACAATTGACAACATAGTACAGAGTACAGCCATCATCACATTATTGTCGCCGTTAGATTACTTTGTTCAATGACAATGTAAGTTCCCAAACAATGCTGGAATAATCAATGTATAGTACGGTTATGGCTAGAGATGTTAACAGTTGACAGTTCGGTACTTAGTACATCTACCAACAGAGCACAGTAGCCGTTGGCTTAATCTTTTCAATGATGATTTAGAATCTATTGCAATTCGAGAATGACAAAAGGCACATCCATTATCGCTCGAGAGATTAATGATTGAAAAAACAGTACTTAGTACATCCACCAACAGCGCACTGTTGCCGGTGGAATAGTCTGCTCAGTGATGATATAAATTCGATAGGATATCTAGAATGACAAACGACAGATCAATTATCGCTCGGGATATTAACAATTGACAACTCAGTACTTAGTGCAGCCATCATCACAGTACTGCAGCCGTTTGATTAATTTGTTCACTGATGATTTATATTCCACAGCATTTCTAGAATAACCAATGTATGGATCAGTTAATGCCAGAGATATTTACTACTGACAATACTGCGCATAGTGCATCCACAATCATAGCACTGTATTCACTGGATTTGTCCATTCACTGATGATCTAAACTATGTAGCAATTCTAGAATGATCAATGGATACATCATATATCGGAAGTGATACTGACAATTGACAATACAGCACTTCATGCAGCCATTTAATCAATAATGTAGCCATTGGAGTAAACAGTTCGCTGATCATATATGTCCTTCTGTAACTATATTGATGAGCAATTGTCGCTGAAGAAAATGACATATGTTAATACAGGGCTGAGTTTAGCCATCAACAGCGCACTGTAGCCGTTAAGTTAATCGGTTCCCTAATGACTTAAGTTCTGTAGCAATTCTAGGATGACAAATGGCACATCCATTATATCTCGAGATATTAACAATTTACGAAAGAGTACTGAATACAGCCATCGTCACATTTCTGTTGTGTTTGGATTGATTTGTTCACTGATGATTTCAATTTTACAGCATTTCTTGAATAATAAATGTATAGGTCAATTATGTCTAGAGATATCCACAATTGGCAGTGAGGTGCTTGGTACATACACCAACAGAGAACTGTAGCCGTTGGATTATACTCTTCACTGATGCTTTATATTCCATGGCAAATCTAGAATGGGAAAAGAGAGATCCATTATCCATCGAGACACTAACATTTGACAACACAGTACTTAGTTCAGCCATCATCACAGTACTGTAGTCGTTGGGTCATTTGTTCTCCGATTACCTAAATTTCACAGCCATTCTAGAATAATGAATGCAGTATACGGTTATGGCTAGAGGTTCTTACAACTGATAGTATGTTTCTGAGGACATCCACCAACAGAACATTGTTGCCGTTGGATTAATCTGTTAACTGACGATTAAATTCCGCAGGAATACTGGAATTATTATTAGGCCAATTATAACTAGCCTAGTTTACAGTGCGGTTCTTAGCACACCCACCAAGAAAGCACTGCAGCCGTTGAATTAATCTGATGACTGGTGACAAATTCTAAAGCAATTCTAGAATAATCAATGTGTAGTACAGTTATGGCTGTGGATATTTACAATTGGCTGTATGGTACATAGTACATCCAAGGGCAGAGCACTATAGCGGGTGGATTGGTTTGTGCACTGATGAACTAAACACTATAGCAACTAGAGAAAGATCAACGAGTAGAGCAATTGTCGCTGGTGATATTGACAAATGTCAATACAGTACTGAGTATAGCCATCAACGGAGCACAGCAGCAGTGTGATTAATCTGGTCACTGATGATTTAAATTCTATGCCAATTCAAGAATCATCGAATTATAAATCAATTGTTGCCGGAGGAATTTACAGTTGACAATACAGTACTGAGAATGGTCATCTATAAAATTCTCCAGCCTTTGTACTACAATGCAGTACAGTGTTGAGACATCTGCAGATTTCTGCAGCCGTTGTATTAACCTACACTGCGTTCAACTGAATTATAATGTAATTGTATATTGATCAATGGATAGATCAGTTATAGCTACGAATATTTATAATTGGCAATGCAGTGCTGAGTACAACCACCATCACAGTACCATAGCCATTGGATTAATCTATTCCCCGATCACGTAAATTCTGTAGCAATTCGGAAATTATCAATTTATAGATCAATTATCGCTAGAGATACTTAGAATTGACTATACGGTACATGGAACAGACATCAACACATGACTATATCCGTTCTATTAATCTTTTCACTGATGATATAAGTTCTACAGCAATTCTTGAATGATGAATGGATTGATCAATTGTTACTTCAGATACAGACAATTGACAATACAATTCTGAGTATAACAATCATCACGATCTAGAGCCATTAGATTAATCTATTCGCTGATCGTCAAATCTGTACAGCAATTATGGAGAGACAAATGGGTAGATAAATTACCGCTAGAGATCCTGGCAAATGGCAATACATTACTGTGAATAGCAATCTACACAGTACTACATCAAGTGGATTAATTTATTCACTGATCACGTAAGTTTTTCAGCAACTCAGCAACAGAATTATATCCGTCCGATTGATCTGTACACTGATGATTTAAATTCCAGGTCTGATCTATAATAATCAATGTATGAACTGTGTCTAGAGTCTTCCCGTAATTGACAATACGGTACTGTGTACAGCCACCAATGCAGTACTATAGCCGTCGGATTAATTAATCTGTTCGCTGATCAACCATGTTGTTCCCGTAATTGACAATACGGTACTGTGTACAGCCACCAATGCAGTACTATAGCCGTCGGATTAATCTATTCACTGACGATTTTAATTCCATAGCGACTCTAGAATGATCTAAGGATATACCAATTGTAGCTGGCGGTATAAATAGTTGAAAATAGCTACTGAGTGTAGCCATCAACGTATTTCTACAGTAATTGTATTAACCTATTCCCTGGTCATCTACGTTCTGCAGCAGTTCCCGAAAGGATAACGTTAATCACTGAATAACCCACAATTCATGCGTTCTCAGCTCAGTTTGTAAGCAGCTTCATCGATTTTTTAGAAAATTGCCGATCTTTTGCGATGTAGTTTTACTACTGCTACACAACTGCGCGAAACCCTACATAACAGCGTTACTCACGGAGTAACACATATTTCATGCAATTTCAGAGCAGTTTGATTATATTTTCAGCAAACTTTTGGAATATTTGAGATTTTTTGCGGTAAAGTTTTTTCACTGCATCAGAACTGCACATAATAACACTATTTTCGTAATGTCACACATTTCCTGCAACTGTAGTGCTGTTTGATTGCTGTTTCGGCGAATTTTTAGAAAATTTGCGATTTTTTGGTCAAAGATTTACTACTGCTTTATAACTGCACAGAAATAATTTGTTATAGTAATATCACACATTTCACGCAATTTCAGCGCAGTTTGATTACAGTTTCAGCCAATGTTATAAAAACTTTCGATTTTTTGCTGCAAAATTTTACTACTGCCTCAGAATTGAGCCGAATAGCCTTATTTTTGCAATATCACACACTTCATGCAATTTAAACGCATTTTGATTGCAGTTGTATCGTCTGGCAACCTTTACTTATAGATATAGCGCGCCACATTAACTGTGCCGTACTCATTAAATATAAGAATCTATAGCACAAGAGCGATCCAATAAACTTGTACTCCATAAATATCAGAGCATATAGGATAAGAGTGCGCCAATAAAGGACTTACTATAACCATATTATAGCAAGGTCGCTAGATCCATGCATCTGCTTCTCCAATGACAAAGCCACTTGTAAAGCCAGCGGTGACGTGTTTCGTTTCTGTATGCACAGCATCCGACCGGACCAAAACGAATGAGGGAGCCATAGTGGCGAGGGAAGAAGCTTGGTCCCGCTTGCGTGCCAATCACGCTTTTCTCTTCTCACGATCCTCGTTCTGCGCTCTCCAATGATGGTCCTCTCGGCACGCTGTTACATTGGGTGTCACGTTTATGGTTATTAACAATTTGCGCTGAGAAATATTTTCGAGATGAACACGTAACAATTCGAATCTTTTCTTGGATGTACTTACGAATTCAGGTTGGTGCCATTTATAGTGAAGTGAAAATGGAAAATTACGATAACTTCATTTCCATATTTCGCGTGAAGTTACTTCTATCTCACTTATTACCATATGGTCGTCACTTAAGCTAAACAAACATGTTAACAATGCAATTAACATAAGATCACATTTCTTGATATGAGTATGGACCCTTCTTCGGTTTTAATCTGTGAGCTTTACTCCCACAATTGACACTGTCTTTATATTGTTACCCTGATACTTCAATGTAAATTACTTGCTGATTTTCCTTCACTCTAAGCGTTTCGTTTGCGACAGCAATATTTCGGTTGGTACTTCTTGTATGTCAATATTCTTTAAAATTAATAAAGATTCTGTATTATTTCGTATGGGAACGTTTCGTTTAATTCACCTCTCGATTAACTGTACGTTACTTCACATTATTCCACATATTATGACTAATTTTCGGAAGTAATTCTAATTTATTCCAAGCTTGCACACGTAAAAACAAAACCATACATTTTCTTCCTGAAATGAATTCCATTACATTTTTGAAGTGCTTATATCAGCATCAGAAGGAACAATTTTTACCTTCATTTTATGCTTTAACTATTACACTTAAAGCTTTAACGATAACTATTATTGGTTGTCTAGAATTTTCATTTAAATATTGTGTAATTGAATTTCGCTTCACTTACGTTCAATGATACTATCCACGTCGTGGCAACAGATATTTATTTGCCAAGCATTCCAATTAAAATTTCAGATACAAATTGTTTAAATCGAATTTATGCTGGGAAATACCCTACGATTTTTAAGTAGATAATGCACGCAATTTCATTCAATTCGGAGAACCTGCACACTCGTCATTTATATTCAAAGGAGGGGAATGCATTTCGAATCGTCCATTTACGAGGCATTCATATTTCCATCTTTTATAGGCTTACCCTTCTTCATAAATATTTAATAATTTAATAAAAGGCTAGGAAATACAATTCGACTTTGATAATTTAAAGTAAACGGAATAAACTCGCTTTAACCGGGAGACGAATTAAACTTAACGATGTATCTGACAACATTCTCGCATTCCATAATTGTCACTTTCCGATGAAATTCGTATAGAGAATGGTACTTCAAATTGGAAAACCTATTTTCGATAATGATAATTCTAGCGAAATATAAGTAATGGGAGAATAATTATACGTTCGTTTGAATACTGTGAAAAGATAATTGCAAGTTCATCTTGAAATGGGTAAGAATTAAAATTTGAATTCTGTGGTTATTATGGAAATTTATTTTTACGCAATTTCTAAATATCTTTATACTTATATACGTCCTTTAGGGATAATATGAATAGATTTCTATCGCGTTTAAGCTATATTATAATGACATAATACAGATAGTTGCATTATAAGATTTATATATTTGAGAGAGGTGTAGAAATCATATGACATTGGAGAATTTTCAATTTCTAAGCTTCCTTGTGATGAAATATGTATCGTATCGTTTTCAATAGTTCTCTCAAAATGTAGAACTTCTTAAAATCTTGTAATTATTAACTATTCTGAGTGAAAATGGAAAAATTTCGTCAATAAACTAAAATTTATAATTCCAGAAAAGTTATGTTCCCAATGACAGTATAACACTATTTCAAAAAAGTGAATGGAATACAACTAGCCTATTTAATTCAGTATAACAAAGCATTGAATGCGAATACACAAGTCAATTCAATTTAATGGCCGACATAAATCAAAGCAATGTATTAAACTGTAATCCAAACTGTCTATCACAGAATTATAAGAATCTAGCCCTTTACTTTAAATTACAAGCTAACACTTTGGGAAAAGTATGATACGAGTTCCTACGTTTAGCTTCACGACATACTGGGCAACCCAAGTCAGTTTCCTGTCATAACTATGAATTCATACTCTCATCAGTCAATTTATCAGCGTTAGAATGATGGAGAGGAATCTCTGACATTCTTTCTGTTCATAAAGTGCTCAATGGCCTTGTAAATTGTCCTGCTATATTGGAAAAATTCTCAACCATTATTCGAAGATTTGTTCATGGCGATACTACTTTCTTCATATACAACAACATGAAGCCGATTTTGCATACCATTCAGGTATTAATAGAATGATTATTAATGTTAATGACACTTATCCTACCCTACATCTATTCAGCCAATCCCTTCACTCCATAAAACAGCTGCTATATAGCTACACTTTGTAGAAAGTTCTTTCCTCTTATACATATACACACCTCGTCTCTTTGTATATTTGTATACTTTTATTTTCATTTCTAGTTCCTTGTTTTATTTTTATTTTTCCCTGCTACCGATAACATGGTACCTTACTGCAATAATTTTCTTGTAATTTTTCTGATTGGCTAATCCCATATAGATAAATAAATAAATGAATAAACTAGACATTAATAAAGACTACGATATTGTACAATAATTCAAGCCGCCTACCAAACCATATTAAACTATCTAGTTAACCAACATTGCAAGCTATTTACTTGGAATAATTAAAATACTCAAATAAAAATAATAATTAGTATAACAATTTAAACAGGAAACTCAATCCACCAGCCAAAATTAATTAAGATGACAAATTGCATAAAACTTCAATGCATCTAGCAAACTATCGTGAGCCACGAATCCATCAATAAATCCAAGCCATATGTATAACCGATCCTTCTCATAGCATGTAACCCTGTAGGATAAGAAGGAAAAGAATGGAGAAAACTTCGAAGAATATGAAGGGGGATATCGCCGGTGGAATCAACGCAAGGAAGATCATACCGATAGTTCCCCGATATCGAATTTGTAGCCAGTTCTCGTGTTCCTACCAGTCGAAGTATCTGCTCGGTTTCTAGGTCTTCCGTCTCGAACGGATGCCAAATATATTCGAATCAAATCCGCGAAGCCGTATATCTTCGTTCACGCGCACGTTTGCCAGCAGAATTTTGAAGCGCTGGCCGCATCATGCCGCTAATATTATCCATTGTCGTCAGGAAAGTCGGAAACACGCATTACTTATGTCCGTTACGCGCCAGTATGCATCTATGCTGGTAACGAGTCGCGGAGGAATTGGAATTGGGCCATGGAACGAATTTCATCGACCGAGTGCAGAGTCAGCCCTTTGCCCTCGTCGGTTCAATCGTTGCCGAAAAATAGCGATTCGAAGATTTCCCTCTGAAAATGCGTCGAAATTTCTTAAAACTGTGTACGAGATATCGGGTACTAATTAACGCGTGGAATTATTTTATTCCGACATTCCACGCATCGTCATTTGATATTTAAAGCCAAGCCTACCTCAGGTTAACTGACCCACGAATGAGAACGGGAAAGAGAAATTTGGAAAAATATAGAAAAATTAATTTAACGTATATTGAAAGCAATAGCACGGAACCGTGAGACCAAAGCAATGATCGATTCAATAGGGAATTTCAAGTGAATGGTTTGGAAATGGTTTCGGATTTGCAGGTTTAATGCATGAATTAATGTTAATTATTACAATACTGTCTTAACTCCTTACACCATGATTTATTTACCAGAAACTGAGCTTACTGATATTGAATTTTAATTGGCAACTTACATACTCATTCTATTCAAAATAAAGTCTTGTTAATTTTTACGATTTATTCAAATTTCGCGCGCGTTAAAGTACACTCCATGTAATTGCAGTCTAATGCGAGTGCAATTGATATTTATTGGGTTTAGTATGGGAAACTCTCGACGATATAGACTCGTTATCGTAGTGTAAGCGATTAACGACATACGCTACTATGTATACCGTTTACATACTTTCGTGAGTCTTACTTTCTTATCGCCGTATTGAATTTGTATTTAGACTGCTTTACTGTAGAAAACAGAGGCAGCTTCTTGCTGAAAATTTATAAAAATGGAACAGTGGTGGTTTCAATCAAGAAAATGTCTTTTTCACATTACGCTCAAATTACGGTATATAAAATCACTAAAGTCACATCATGAAAGTTAATGGGCAATTTTTGGTTTCCAATTAATTTCAGGCAGAATGAAGAGTATACCAGTGACATGCTACTAATTAAAAAATTTGTGTGGTAGAATATACACAGGATCCAATTCCATTAACACGCATCGGTCATACTGAATAAAAACGAGTATAATTCCATCTGGGTTTTAAAGTAATAGCAAACAGGATCGGAGTTTAATAGAATAAGTTATTCGGAAGGAAATTACCTAGCAGTCAAGAATCGTATATTAAATTTCATGGAGTACATGCAGTGGTCCAATTTTCCCCAATTTGGAGTCCAGAAATAAGTTTCTAGAAGAAACAGGATGCTCAAGGTTTCCCCAACCTTCTAACCGAAATCCTGTCTCCGCTTTCCACCACTAAAATATCCGAGTGGAAATTCGATCGAGCCATGCAAGAACACACTTTACCCTTTATATAGAACCCACAAATGTCATTCTACGATGTCTCATCGCAAAATTATAACTACTGAAAGTCGAAGGTAGCGTAAATCCACTTTTGCTCTTGGTTGCATGCAATGAAAAGTCATTGGACGTAGAAACAAGTTGCTAGATATTCAGTTACCTCTGTGAAAATGCATTCGATGCAAGTACCGTGTTTACGACGCCGGAATATAATAATGTCTTCGCGGTAGAACGCATAGCGAACGCTAACGAACGGTTTTTTCCGATTGCAGACGGCGAGCCTAATATATACGATACGAATCGGCGACCAGCAATAGGTCGCCATGCTCCATAAGAGCGGCGATTCTAATTATTTGGCCCGACTACCTTCTGCATGTATGCGAGATGCGAACGGACGCGCAATTTGAAGAAATATGAGTGACTGGAATATGTTTGACTGCTGCAAATGAATACGTTCAAGCCGGGCTGACGGAACCATTAATTAGAGCTTCCTGCTGCAACGCTTATTCCCTAGAATATACATGGCCATTTTGTTTCGTAGATTTGGAAAATTCGTCGTCTTAATTATTCAGAATTTGGAGGTCGTTTCTCATGAAGAATTATTATTAAAGTTATTATTAACTACTATAAATGTGGTAGCATGGTTTTATCGTGTATGTAAATAATTGGAACGACCAGTCCCAGTAATTGTTTCTAGAATTGTTAAATTTGAGTTTTATTCAGACAGAATGATGTATGAATATTGTTCATGTATACCGTATTTAGATGCAGTTTTACGTAGAATTACGACAAAATATTGTGAACAAGATTTTTCTAACCCCTAAATGGTCTTTACTGGTTTCTATATGACATACTTGTGTAAAAGTTTGAAAAGTTACACTGCTTTATAAGGAAATTAAAAGAGAAGTGGAAAGATTTAAAACTTTTATAATAATATTGTATTAATTACATAACGAATATCTAAAGGAAACAATGACCTAATTAAAAGTACTTTAATTAAGCCTCTATTACAAGAGAAGTTGTAACAAGAATGGGAAAATGAAGATAACAAGTGAATTATATATAACCTGCCATACTTCTTCCTAACCTTATCGATACATTTAAGAAGTAAGATATAGAGATTCTTCCATATCTAACTTAACATTTCCATTTCCCTCTTTACCTTCCACGACATTTTACTTTCTCACTTAATTCTACCTAATCACAAATAAAAGGAAAATTTATCTCCTTCAATTCCTTATACCTACACGTATGAAAAATATGTCCATTTAATACTAAACCTACAATGGATTAAATATCTATTCACAAATTATTAAGTAAAAATTTCATATTACTTAATATCCTGATCTTTCTTCTATTACTGTAGTATGATCAATCTTCCAGTATTTCCATTCAGTTCATCTCTAAAACATTCGGAATTAATTTTTTTAATGTTAAAATTACTATTGTAGGATGGCGAAAACTAGTGTCCAGGCACCAAAAATTAACAAAACGACAATAACGGAATAACGCGAACTCAAAGCTCATAAAACTATTTCAACTAAGGAAAAGAACATCAAGATAACGCAACGAAAACAAACAAAGGCATACTCTAATTTAACTCTCTTTCGAACACCAAGCGACTCATATTCGTGCCGGTTACAATTGATAATCTAAGGACACTGTTTTTGTCGTCAAGAACCATGCATTTATGCTTTTCCTAGTCTGCGTTTCACCTCTCATTAGGGAGCACGGAACTTAATTTTGTTACCCAAAATACCTTTTCCATTTGCTTCTAGGAAAGATTAATCCGTTTATAAATTGCTTTGTTGGCTATCGCCAATTCGTGATTTCTTTCTGAAATGGTATCCTACACTATCCTATATCACAGATTCATAATTCGTCATTATTCAACATTAAGGATAAAGAATACTTTCCTTTTACGGGAAAAAATTGAGGAACAAATATAGTCGACAAATTTATAATAGAGAAGATGAAATAGAATGCCAGGTGCAGAAAGAAACTCATTTCTTCTGGGAGAAATTTTGAATTTGTCTTTTTAATATTGAAATTACCGTGCTATGGATGACTAATTTAAAATTCGTCACTATTCAAAATTTATGATTAGGAATATTGTAACGGATCGGAGAAAGTATCGCCCTTTTATGGGAAAAAATTTAGAGTCGAGGGTAATCGACGAATTTAGAACTGAGAAGTATGAATGGAATACTGGGTGGAGGAGACGAAATTTTCAATTAATCTTGTTAATATCGAAATTACTGTTCTAAGCGACAGATATGAAATTCATCATTATTCAACATTAAGGAAAAAGAATTTTGCTACGGATGATATTGAAAGATAATTCCTTTGTGGGAAAAGACTGAAAATATTAGTTCATTTGTATCTCAATTTTTAAATAATTTCGCTATTAATTAATATTCATATTTATTTCTAACTTTTACTCTCAAGATACATTCCGAATTCGTAATTCAGTTCCTTAACGCATAAGGACTATTGAATATAGTTGTACAATGTATGACTATGTCTGGCTCGAAAAATTTGCATGAATCGTGTGTATTCTATGTCAAATTTTTCAAAATATCTACGTCTGTTCTACACAATAATATAGTATTCTTCCCTTCCCACTCTTTTCCAAAAATTACTTTTATGTAATTCTGAAATTACTATTTCTGTCCTGTGAAAAGGAAGTCCAATTGTTTCTATGTTGTAGTCGGAACTTCTATACCTCATAAAAGAAACAGCAATTCCTGCAACGATGCACCAGTACAAGTTACTATTCCTCAATCGATACACCTGTTAGAAGCAAGTTTCTTAAATAAGAAAGGAAAGACTTCACTTTATATTAAGAAATTTTTATCGTTTCGTACAGAAGGATTATTCGCCTTGACATTGCACAAGGAGTTAGTGAAAAGGAAATGGAATCGCGCGTAGGGGTGGAGTTAGGGAATTGCTGGATGTCAGTGCATGTTCACTTTAAGCGGAGTGTTCGCCAAGTTATGTTCCATTGATGGGGTTCGGAGTTTCTTGGAGGACACTTGACGGTGAAGAAACTGAGGCGAAAAATCAGCGTGTGTATTGCATTATAAATTACACCGTGAAGGTACGCCTGCATATCGCTTACTATTCATCGCATTCCCTATGCTTGACGATTAAAGTTTACTAACGACACCTACTCTCCTATCGATTTATTTCCCTTCATTTATGCCGTCAATTTCCCTCATTATAATCATGATTTATTCCATTAAATAACTTATTCATGTAAGTCTAACCTAATTATTTATATTTTATTAAGATTTATCCTCTTATCTTATTTAGCATCCAAGACACTGCTCTATGTTCAAGAAAAGCTAAACTATTTATAATTGGTATTCATTAACATATATGTTTGTAATATTGACAACTTAATCTCGTATTTAAACTTTATTCGAGGAGTATAAATTGAAAATTTTAAAACGTGTATTAATCTGATGTGAAAGAATAGAAACAAAAGTGTGAGCATTAAAATGGAATTGAAACGCTGATTTTTAATAATGTTTTATACCGGAATATGAGTTACAGATTTTTCGAATATTATCATATTCGTTCTGTTATAAGGTGTGCTAGTATATTAGAGATATGAAGAATTACGCGCGAAGCGAGAGAGAAATGGATCCGTGTGACGTGTAAAAAATTAACGAAGGGGAATGAAAGCACGCTGAAGAATAGTTACTACTATAGGTATACTTTTCGTAATTTTTTTAATGAAACAGGTGAAGAAATGCGACTCATATTCTACTTCCGCTGAAAGTCCTACATCCTTCTTCTACCACACAGTGCGTAACGGTAGAAATATAGCGATCACTATGGAGGACCTCGACTTCGATCATTATTAGTTGAATTTATATGAGGTAATTTATCTTTGACAAATATGATATTGAGGTAGTTATCTGGGAAACTAAAATTAGAAATCTGGTCAGTTGGAGATCTTGCAATAAGAAATTACAACGACTACCTGAGAAATAGAAAAAGAAAAGAAAAATGAATAAGTAGAGTGAATAAGTATAAATGAAATTTAGAAAGAGGGTTAAAAGGAAAATTAAATTGTTTTAAAAAATTATGTATGGGTGTGCTCCTATTTGATTATACCATCGAATATTTAATTATTTATTCACCTGATTAATATTATTCTGCACATGAAGCATAGAATTAATTAAAAGCTTTAGTGAAAGGTATTTAAAATAGTATGATATAGCGCGCAGGTTTGAAGTTTGTATTTGAAAATTAAAAATGGGGGCAATTTTTCAGTGGAAATATGGACTTCATCCAAAGGCATTTAATTAACGACGCTAGTAAGTACCAGAGCCAATATTAATTACCGGAGTATACAGTAGGGTTATATTAAACAAAAGATTCGAAACAAAACGTTATGAAACGGTTCGTTGAGAATTAAAACTTCACCTGTTCAGTTCGGAGCAGGTTTCGTTTCCCAACAACTTCAGAATCCCATCATCAGAAACATAATTAACTATCTCAACTGGTATTACGCTAATGCATAATTGCTACTGCCGAAAATATATCAGAATTCATTTTGAAAACAAATATTTCATTCTGTTCTTTATTATACCTCTTTCTCCAGTTCTTTACTTAATAAGGAATTTCTAATGAAATTGTTTCCTAATTACGATTAAAAAATTCACATCCTTTCCAGAGAAATTTCATTATATTCGCCTGTTATTATTAAATGTATTATTAATTAATTCAATGAAAACGCATTCCATTTCGAAAATCTCGATCCTTGATATCAATACCATGGGAACAAGGATTAAGATACCTACTATATGCAAAATCTTTATTGCCTTCAACGTTGGTTAATTTTGCCATTACTATAACTGCAATCTCTGCTTTACATTTTTACTAATATTCATCAACAACTCCAAGAATTACATTTAATCGACTGCCAATAATGTACCAGTGTACTGATTTATATATTAATTACTCAAGAACGAAAATTTACTATAATGAACTACAATAATCAGGGAATCAACATATTGCAAATAAGCTTGGTATAATACCACTGTTTTATTTCTATCAAATATCACGTGCTGTGAAAAAGTTAGATTTCAAATCTGATAAAAGCATTTCATATTGGATATTGTTCACAATAAAAAAATGTTATTTTCGTTATGAATAAAGAGAGGAGGAAAATATTACAAGCCATTTTCTGCAGGAAAGCAGATTTTAAATTTAATATATTGTATATTAATTTTACGCCTTCACATTTAAATTAGAAACTCAATATGTGTTTTTACCTTATTCTATGTATAGGAAATTGTAAATTAAAGGCAATTTCATAAAATTTAACTAGTTTACAAATCTATTTCTAAACAAACTTTTATCTGTGAACCTAATAAGTTGATTCAATATTTATTTACTTTTTTTCTTTATCTCTTACAGTATAAGGCTATAATGAGGTATTAGAATATAAGAATACTAATTATATTATATGAAGATACTAGGATATTATCTTTTAACCAGTAAGAGGTACCAAATTCAGATAATCAAGGAAAATGGATGTTTCTGGACATTTCATTTCTCGTGATATATTCATATCTGTTAATCAGAAAAAGCGTATAGTCTAAGAAGATGTTTCTGACAGAAAGTACTAAAAATACGAAACAAAAAAATCGGATAATGGATATTTACATTGAAATTGTAACATGCATGGTTTTTATAAAAACGTCATAGATATGCTAGCTCTTCTTCAAAGCCTGGAAAGTTTTGAGCCTAACATATCCTTAAGAAAGGTTCACATTAACAAATAATGTTAAAATAAAAAATTATCGAAATACGAAGCCATCCATAGCTCAATACAAAACTTATCATACATCTGTATAATTTCCTTTATAACAACTTTGTATCCGAAATTCGTATCATGTAAAATAAATCTTAACGTCAGAACTACCAAACCTGTTAAAATAACGAATTCATGAATTCTTGTTTTCATAATTATTTAAGAATACTCTTTTTGCAACAAAATTTTTATTGGTATTTGTCATTAAGCTAAGAGAAGGATTATCAACACCTACTTATTTTTATTGAATTACTTCACATAATATGAATATTATATTCAGATATATGTTGCAGCTCGGAAGCACTAATATTAAGCAATAGTCACTCGCGCAAATTTCTGCATATCAATTTCACGTCTCGAATCCACTGCTGAAGCACACATAGCCGTAAATGTATAACAAGAATGAAATGAAAGAATGAAAAAATAGTTACATCGATAGAAATGTCCGAAACGTTTCCATGCATTTATTGGTAAGGCAAACAATTTCTAAATACGAAGCGCTCATACTCAATGGTTAACTGACGAATAACTGTAAAACCGACACACAATTGAAAATTTACATCGCGTATAAGCACTGGTCTTCGAATCCACGTCCGAAATTAGAAAACGGAAAAAGGTATAAAAAGCACATTCCATTCTACATTTTATTCCGCATTCTCGCTTTATCTGTCCGTGTGGTACCGACCACTGCGATTAGATATCACCTCTATGACACCCCTCGATGCGCATAAGTTTACCATTCTTCGCTCAATAGTGACCAAGTTAGAGTTATACAATTTCCTCGATACAGTGACTCGCTGGAGCATCGAAATCTTGATTTGCCTTATTGCTTTTCATTTACTGTAACCGAATCATAAATCTCTGTAGAGGATTCTGTCGGCGAATCGAATAAATCTTGTTTATTGTGTGACGATACATAGACAGCTACATAGTGACTGCAGAATTAGACTCAGGAAGGTACAGCGAATAATTTTATTGTAAAACCGGTAATAAGACAGTGGTGAAACTTGTCAGTTACAATAAAAGCAATCACAATTAACCCTTTGTACTCTGAAAACATTTTCATTTCTTTGATCTATAGTGAATCCAATCAGATGCCTGAACTGGAAGATATTTTTAAAACAAAAATTTTTCGAAAAAAGGAATATTAAAGATATTTGCGAGTTTCTTTTTAGTGCTGTCTTATTCAGTGTTTACATTTTAACTGGTAACCGAAGATAAAGCAAATAATGAACTGCAGATCAACGACGCTCGAGCGACAGAAATCTTCCATTGATAGTGGAAGAACATCTCTAAGAGAAAAGATGAGCAATTTTTCGGCAAAATCTTTGGGAAAATGAAGAAAGACAAGATTTCTTAAAGGAAAACACCGAGGGCCGTGTATCGGGTGATATGAATGGTGTCTAGGATGAGAGGCTTTGTTAAATTGGAAATCTTCGTGGAATAAGATTGAAGTGAATCAGGAAGATGATAGTTGGACCTTTGGCAATGCATAAGTATATGCAAACGAATATTTAAATACATATTTTTAATGTCAAAATAGCATAATTAATATTAATCGAATGAGACAGGGAGTCAATTATGAACAAAATGGAAACCTTGGTGGGTGGTTGTACATACACTTTAAATAAGGTAAACGTGTTATCTTCCCCGAAAATTCTAGCTTTTGAATACATCATTACTTCCAAATAAGAATAACTGTAACAATTTTAAAAAGAGAATAAGGGCACTGAACTACCAATATTATAAACCAACTAAAAGGAAATAGCATTTGCTACTTAATTATGAAACAGCCAGTTATATTTCCGATCAAAGAATATATGATTTATTAAGTTTACTGTTGATAACAAATTTCTCAGAGCATGAATTTGTGATGAAAATGAAGAGCACGAAAATAAGTTGGAAGATTTAATTTTAAATTTCTCGTATCACTGATTGAATAAATTTTATGAGGAAATAGATAGCTTTAGATAACACTGTCCAATAAACTTTAACTTCCTCTTAAATCTGTAATAACCACTTGGTAATTCTTTTAGACCTTACCATAACAAAAACGAATGCGTAATCGAAATCTTTCTAGCATACTCAGTTTCTAAAAAAAATGTGAGTTCATCCAAAAATGAATGGTAAGAACGTTAGGAGGTTCATTCTTGTGTTACAAGTCAGTTCAGAGTATCCGGAGTTAATCAATGTCTCTAATGAAATTATTTTCGCTTCTGAATAATAACAACTATTTATCAGAGTTGAGAAATAACTCTCCGAGCATACTTCATACGAATATTCCTGGATTTTTATGAAAAGTTTATTATATGATACGAATTTGCTTCACAATAGAGTATTCTGGACATATCTCTGAAGAAGAAACCACCCAGAAACAATATTAGGACGATGATCAATATTGATAGAACAGTAAAATATATATCCCCAAACCGAAAAACAAACACAGAAAAAGTAATACGGTTAACTAAACATAACGATTGTGTACAAGAGTATTCCTTAATTTAGAAATCCTGTAAATGGTATTATCAATTTTGCCTAAATAATTGAATGCATTATTGAAATCTAATTGATATTGTTAATAACAAATTACCGGAATCAAGCATTTACAATGGAAATGGAAAAATATAAGAAAATATCGACTAATATAGGGAATAAGTAGTTGTTAAGGAAAACGACAAAATTCGAAAACCCACAGGCGATTCCGGAAACTGATTGGGGGTCATATAAAAGGGGCACTGCGCTACTGCTCAGGTCTTCGCCGGGACGAGCTCGGTCGAGGGTCAGAGGTGGGCATGCTGTCTTTGGTAAATAAATTTTGAAACAACCCTCTTCTTCGGTTTTATTTTCACGCATCTATTCAAATGTTCCATTGTTGTTTTTAAATTGTCTCATCGTTCCCCTTCCAAATCAGTTCTTCACCAGGACTAATCTACATATATCCTCTATAGGTTTATTATCTGAATTCGCTGGTTTGAACTCGAGTTCAATTGTCGTCTTGACCTTTAGGTAGTAACTTCTAAGATTTTGAAGAGGGGGTCGGAGGAGTGGTTGGTGGTGGCATTAGGGTCGGGTGTTGGCGAGGTGGAGATGGATAGTGGTCATTGTCTAGATCTTCGAGCTTGTCGATTGCCGTTGTCCGCGCCACGTATACATCAGCCCCCATCCTTGTTTCCTTCCAAAATCTACATATTTTCATTTCCGAATACTTTCGTTGGTTCGTTATCTCGAATTCGGTTTTATATCAACGATGGACTGTTTCTGTCTCCTCCATGGATTGATCCTTCAATTTGGTTAACCTCTACGGTTTCTATTCGTCTCGATTCCATTTTCTTTCCTATAACTAACACATTTCCATTCGGGTTTATGTTTACATTAATTTATTCTCTTTTCAGCTTTTCAGGTTTCTCAAGGTTTACACTGGAAGACATCGTTGGACGACGAGGGACGCGTGCGTTTAGATCTAAGTAGTTATAAATAGTTACAAAATAGTTTCCTAGGCTGAAACTCATTTGCTCGTTATCGGTACAAATGTAAGCTACCTAACTTGGAGCGAATATATCAATTTCATATCCTTTCTCTCGTATCCCTCTCGTTTACCAAATAGAACACAATTGTTTTCGCGATAATCGCGAACGTTCTTAACTACCGACTGGCCTACGCGACGTACTCCTGTGTACTCGATGGTTCCATGCTTCGTAAGTCATCCTCACGACTCGACTCCGACACTCATTCAAGCCACAACCAATCTCGTCGTGCATCGGGTTCATGGATGGCCCTCGGGTCACTGTTTCCTCTGGAGTCAATGCGAGATTCCAGCAGCCCTCGTCGAACGAGGCTAGGGTGTAGGCCTGCAGTTGGTCCGGCATCTGTCAGCGGTCAGAACACTTGGGATGGTTAAGTTCTACCCCTTGCCCATGTTTGTCCGGCTGTAAGGCCTCGATGGACCCTCGCAGCGTCCCTGGTAGTTCTATTGGTTCGGGGAATCATTACCTAGATTCACGTCTACGTCATGGCACGTTCGACAATGGCTGAGGTGGACTAGGCCCATTCGAAGGCTGCTGAACTTAGAGGTGTCTTGCATACAAGGGTATGTTTCGTGTGCTAGTCGGTATTCTGAATAATCGTGAACTCGTTCGGGCGCGTCGCGATTATAACTTATCCTCTCTTAGCTCAGGTTTTTGATATTTGATTCGCCAAATTTTTGAAAGCCTAGCAATATTAGAGCCTGTTGAAATGTAGTACACTAGCGTTGCGTCAGTAGAGTATAAATTTTGGTACACCGATCCGAAACCCATTTTGTAAGACACGAAATATAATAAAGTGTCAGTGGCTTGAATTGAACTTCTTTCGCGCCTAGTTAGAATAGATATCTTTGATCTAGATACCACCAGCAGGCTTCGCCACTAGGGCGCACGTCGTGTCTCGATGCATAGCCTCCTCCACGTTGTTGGACCTGGTAATTGGTATCGTTGTCCAAAAAGCAATTTTAGGAAAGCGATGCCAAGCATACAGCTACGTACAAAATTTACGATATTTGCTATCTATTGAAAATTTTCAATGTTCTTCTTGAGCTTCGAAAATATAAAGCGAACGAAAGACATTCTAACGAAATGTAAGTTACGAGATTAAATTTGGAATATGTTTCACACCTATTTTTTTTATCTATAGGAGATCATCACTACAAGATATTACTGTAACCATGATTCGGAGACTGTTATAGTGTGCATTTCATCGTATATTACCATTAAACTACGAAGATACACACCAACTTGAATTTTAAAGGGAGCTTAAAGTTAATAAAATTAAAATTTATGATCCATAATACTAGGTTAACTTATTATGCGACAGGGTACCAAGGTCTTCAAGTAATAATAGTATTATTAATTTAATATTATTAATTACGTTATTCGAACTAAGGGCCTCCATTAATAATATACAGTATTGAATTTTCAGCTATATTAATAACAAGCCTAATATATTCCATACTGTTGTAACTCTTAGTCTACGCAATACCGTACTTGCCGCAATGAAAGTGTTGGCGCGAATAAGTTATAACCGCGTTTCCACGACGCCTGGCGAAATATCTTACATTAGGTGTATTTCCGTAATACTTCATCTTCGTGAGTTGTGCGTAATGCAATCCTTGACGTTGCACGGGGATGACGAAATTACGATTACCACGGAGGGACGAGTCAGTCTGCAATTTATGTCGCACTTCTTTCCTATGTTTGAATAGACGACAAAGCTTTTCGAGACCCTTTCCCCCCGTTTAGGGCAATTGCGGTAGGCTGGATTAAGTAATGATTGATCACTCGAATTGCAGATTCTTCCACACATGAGAGTTCGCGTATCAAACATCTTTTTCTTCTTTTTCCCCTTTTCTGCTGCGTGCTTCTTTTTCACGCCGAATCGGCGTAGCCAGACATGCCAGAGGTCGCATAATCAACGTGCCTCCTGTCCGAACCACCTCTAAATGCGTACACCGAGTGCATAATCGATGAGAGTAGTCAGACAGGGCATAGGGAGAATTTGTTGAATCTCTGAGTTTCGGAGGATTTTCTCCCGGTACCTATCTTCTTTCGACTGGTTAGGGTTTTGACGATACCTTCGGTGACTTCAGTGGAAATTTTTGATAAAGGATTGCTTGTAATATTGCCGAATTTCAAGAAGTGGTTGATAGAATTGGTAATTTTTGTGAGGAGATTGTTTCAAATTTTGTCGTATTATATTTTGAGCAATCTATTGGTTATCCTTGGTGAATGTTGGTTCAAAATTTTTGCTTCAATTCTTTAGAGAAGTTTTGATATTCACTAACGTAATGATTATTGTAAAAAATATATATAATTCGCTATCTATTGCACTTTTTAAGCATTAAAGCTATTATTTCTATAAGAAAGGTTTTGTATGGAGCAATTAATTTTACGATACTTTGAATTCGTTCCTTTGAGTATACTTGTGCGCGTTCGAATGCATGTCCTGAACGAAAGCTAGCAAGAATTAGATATCGAATACGTTATTCTTTCTTTGGAATACTCGCTCGAAGTTTTACACGCAATCTGAATTTACACGAGAATCGTGTTGCTATCAGCGAAAAAATGGACTGCATTTGTTGGGTATGATTATGTACACGATTGCCCCATATTTGCAGGAAAATCGGCTTCTATTTAAGTTTAGAGTGAATCCTGAGTTCACGGGAATTTGCAAAGTTTCGCTGAACCAATCTTAGAATCAATTTAATTTCACTTTTAAGCAGAGTAATTCATTATTTCGAAGCTAAACCCTTTGTTTCTTTGGCACGAGTAATCGGAATAATTATAATTTTTAACGCACGTTGGAGATTTATATATTTCGAAATCTGTTAGAATATTATTAAGAGATGATTAATCATCCATAACCGTATCAATGCCGCTAAAAATTTTACTTTTAACATATATAATTTGTTTTAATTGAAGCGAGCCTTAATTTGTAACTTAGAATATGTTTCCCACCTTCCTACGAAAAATAGTTATCAACTTTCAGAAGCAGTCTCTGGTTTTATCTTCACAAAATATCAGTTTATTGACTAATGCTGTGAGTAATATGAATCGCAGAGGATATTATTCTTAACTGCTGCTAACCATGGCTAATTAAAGCATCTAAAACCACATTGTTTGAATTAAATTTGATTTCAAGAGATCTAGAGTGGATTAACTTCGGAGGTCAGTGACCTAGCATTTATCCCAGTATAACAAAAATCTAAAGAAATGTTATCGTGACACTAATTTATTAACGTTACACTGCATTAATTTATAATATGTAGGAAGCATTTAATAAAAGAGTTTAAAGTCATAATAAGCGATATTACCATTTTCATATCAATACTTATTTCATTCCTCCTGTCGCCAAAATATCATTATGAATTTTATGTTCATATGTATGTACTATACACACTATACTAATTCTATCAAACTTTCTTTCTTGGAATACATAATCAAATCGAAATAATTGATACCATACTGATTGCAGTATTATATTCAATCCTCTTTCGTTTAAAATATTCTCAAAATATCTACTTAAATGACAACTCAAAATGGCGACAAAAATAGTTATTCACATTTTCATATTCACCAGTAGCACATACACGCGCTTTGTTACCAAATTCCAATTAACGCCTACGTATTATAAAATCCTTTCAGGAGAAGACGCAAGGAACATTCGATCCTTTCACGAGTATGAACGTGCACATCGTTTCTCGCGATACTTCCTTGTGATTCTCCGTCACGTGTACATGTTATGACCATGTGGTTGCTAAGGGGAAAAGAGAGAGAGAGAAAGGGAGGACTAAAAAAATTGGACGGTGCTGCAGAAAGATGAAACGCATACATACACAGAGGAAGCGAAGGAATGAGTACAATCCCCGGCCCACCTAGGCCCATAATACATGACGAGTGTCTCTAATACTTCATTAGCTTTTGTTTTTAATCCTCCACACCTATCCACCGTGTACCATTTTTATTTCGTCCACCCCGCCTCGAATACCATGGCCAAAATATCATTGCACGAATTTCTGCACTGCCATTGTTCCTTTACACCAGAATTAACTTCCATTCTATTATCTGGCGTAATTCGAGTATCGGAGGTCTGTTCCTCGAGCTTATGTCGTTTCCAAAGATTTCGTGGCCGAATTTGGATAGACATGATTGTGGGCGATCATTTATAGCAGATGGCTCGTTGTTTTTGATATTCGTTGTAGTAAAGACTTTCGTTTTTATTCTTTACGCTTGTATAAATTGATAGAAATTTTCCCCCTTAAGTGTTGCTTAATAATACAATAGTTGTAGTTTATGATGTGAAGTCAATCGATTCCGGAGCGAGGCTAAAGAGAAAGGTAAGCTGAATTAACGACTGAATTAAGGAGAATTACAATATTTACAGGTTATCGAAAATAGATATAGAATGTAGAGTAGTACACTTATGATACACTACAGCACCCTTTATAACTATCTGTAAGTAGAACTTTTCTGATGTATATAACTTCGGCTATATCCAAATTATCACCTCGGAATTAATTTGGATATTACCGCAAATATTGTTCTAATGACAGAAACAGAACAATACATTTTTCTGCAACATTTTGAATATAACCACTCATTTACGTTCATTTTTACGTATTGTAATTACATAGTCCTCAATATTTCATATAAGTCTATATACTATACTATACAAGTCTAATCCTTTTCACGGTAAAGACAATCTCAGCTATTGTCTGTGTCAAATTATACATTTATAATACCGAGAATTATCATTCCAAGGCATTAACTAAATTTTTTATTGCACTAAAATATTTTTCTTTCAAATTTACAAATCCACTTCTTTCTGACTACGGTGTATATATAAATTGAAGCAAAACTAAGTACCACTTATTCGGGAATATATACAGCCAATTCTGTCTTAATTCGATCCTTTATCTAGATGCAAATGTTCATCTCAGACAAAACAAGCGATGAAATTACTCGTAGGGAGCCTCTATATAACGATAGTAATGGTAACTGGAATTGAATACCACTTGCACCATGCATCTACTCATAAACGTCCGTTTCAGGCACAAAATGGGTCGAAATTCTTCATGAAATAACACAGCAATAGCTACAGTATGCGACAAAATGATAGTCCACTCTATAATTTTCAATGTTTTTCGAATAACCTCAGAGCGGTATATCTGGGTAAGAAAAAATTATTTTTGATTATAAACAAATTTGATTGGACGGGGGAACGTTAGCATTGCACAAAGCAATAGATAAAAACTTTGAAGGATCTGTTACCATCTTTATAACATTCTAGAAAAAAAAAATAGCAAAAATCAATTCCTTTTATTTATTTATTTCTTAAACCTGACATGGCAAACAGTATTTGCTCCTAGATTTGGAGTCATCACATAGAATTATAAAATATTTTAAAGGAGAGGCATTTAAGAACCACATTCCCCTTGATTTGCTTTTCCTTGGAGACATTCATCATTCATTGTTACATTGCAGCGATTCTTCAAATTACCCGGCAAAATTTGTTGAACGAAATTTAGATGGTAATTAATGTTCGTTTGTGGTATTGAATACTGGCGACACTGAACGAATATTTATGTACCACGTCCGTACATTGAATTTCGATGTAAGGAACATTAAAACCGGCAGGCTGTGCTGCTATTTCGTCGCGTACTGTGTGAAAACGTCTGTCCCAAGTCATGTCTACTTCCTCCACAAGTTTCAAAAATCACAGTCCGGAATAAAGATATTCGTTAAGGCCAGTACAAAATCTAATCGTCATACAGTTTTCCTGTGCCTTCCCTTCCACGAATCCGTCGTATTTTCTCGGTGTCTGCTTCACAATGTCGATGGAGAATGTAGTTCAATATTTGCCCATTAGGAACCTACTAATTGGCTGAATTGACGAGTTGTGGATATTGTGAAGTCAAAGGAAATATGTTCGAGTCTCGAGGAACAACGCATAACAGAACGACTAGCGGTTTTATGAAATGGGACGATGAAAATGGAGGCTGTAAGACGAGGCTGATGGGAAGTTCCATGCATGAAAAGAGAAAGATGTGTGCGCCCCCTGCCTACCTGCCTCTTCACCCTCTTCTCCACTATTTATACGGTTTCTTGTTCTCCAAAATCGAATGCAAGGGTGAAAAGTGCACTTGCTAAGCAGTACTTGAATGGGAAAGGTTGAACTTGTAATGCGGGATGAAGTTAACGACTAGTTTGAGCGTTTGTAGTGCCTTGGCTTTTAAGGATGAGTAACGTAGGTATTACGTAATAACATTAATCATGTTCTGTTAATTAACACGGTCACCTAATTCCGCTGGTTAACCTCGTCACGTTTGCAAACCACAGGAGCATGAAGGATTTATGACTCATTTTCAACTACACCACGCATATGCTACTTGAAAGACACGAACACAACTTTGATACGTGACGAAACAAATACTGTCGTATCTTGGAATTAATTTAATCAAATAATTAACTAATTTAATCACGAAGATGATTGAAATACGCCGATTGGTTAATACTATATTTATTAACATTTATCATATTGACCACTATTATCATTGGCGATGTTCTTGACTAATGACGATTATAATAGTTAGTAATATCTTCACTGAGATATTGTGCTCTTTTTGTTAACTGCATGCCTACATTTTCTTTATACAATTACCTTGGTCTCCATATCTACCTCTCAAGGAATTACTTTGAAGCAATTTTCCTTGACCTCCACATTAAATGAATTGTCATCAACAGTTTGAAGAAACCTTGTATTAAGAATCTTCCGTTCCTGACACAATTTTAATACATAATACTATCCTTGCATTTTTCATTTTTTATTTCTTATTGCGCGTAATATCAGAAGCTCGAAGTTATCCCAAAAGTGGGATTTGCACTGCAAATGCTGGAGTTACACGTACACAAGCGTATTGGTATTCAAGAAAGGAAAAGTGTATGGTGCAGGGCTCGAAGGTTCTCCGGAATGAGCCATTGAATTTTTACTCACTGTTACCGTTTTCGCCGTTCGCAAGCTTTATCTCGATTGGATGGCGCATCTGGAAGGAAATAGAAAGCATCGATTATTTATGCATGAAATTTTTAAGTTATACCACTACAGCAGAGCGCTGCTCAACGTAGCACAGCAAAGCAGAGCACTGATTATCACCGCATAGCACCGCACAGCACACCACCGCCCAGGACGGCACCACTTCGAGTAGCACCGTCACCACAGCACGGCACTTCAGAGCCCGGCATCGCATTGGATATACCCGCAAACACCGCACAACACAGAAGTGTGCAGCTGACAGTAGCAGGGCTCCTCAGGGCGCAGGAGAGCACAGCGGAGCCCAGTAATGCGCCGAATGCCAACGGATAGCTGCGAATAGCATAAGTTCCTAACTCCCGCCAACGTAACCTATCCTAGCGTATCCTACACTGACGCAAAATAACCTAACGGCAGCTGTTTAAGTCAGAGCGCTGGAAAGCGGAGCAAGCCTCACTAGAGCGCCGAAACCGTCGAATAGAGGCGAAAAGGTCAGATTCGGTACCTAATTTAACTTAACCAAGTCAAGCCTGGCATACCCTACCCTAACGTACACTACTTCCACAAACCTAGCTACAGCAGGAATCAGCAGAACGCAGGACAGCGCAGAAGATAGCAGGAGAGCTCAGTAATGCGCCAAGAACAACAGCATACCAGGGAAAACCACAGATTACTAACCCAAGCTGACCTAACCCAACAAACTCATGGTTGAGCACGGCATAGAGCAGGAGGAGACAGCAGAGCTTAGCACGGCAGAGTAAAGCGCCGAATACCACTGGTTGCAGCGAATAGCAGTGATTCCTATGCTAACATTATCGAACGTTGCATATCCTAACCTCATGACAGTAGAGCAGAAAACGGCACTGAATAGTAAAGCGTCGAAATCTTCCGCATAGCAACGAATAACGTAGGCTCCTGTCTTATTCTAGCCAGAGCTAACCTTTTAAGCACCAGCTTCCCTAACTTGTACAGGGCGGAGCACAGCAGTGTGCACCAAAATGCAGCAGACTGCAGCAGGTTACACTTAGGCGCCAAATACAAACGAATAGCATCATTGCCATAGGATTAATCCAATCACGGATCATTATGTACTATAGCAATTCCAGAATGATCAATCGATAGATTAATTATTGTTAGAGATACTAGCAATTAAATATACAGTACTGGGTATAGCTATCTGCACGCTCCTGTAGCAATTGGATCAATCTATTCACTGATAATTGAAATTGTACAGTGTTCCTAGAATAACGAATGGAAGATCCATTATCGCTCGAAATATTAACAATTAACAAAAGAGTACTGAGTACAGAAGCATCACAGTATTGTTACCGTTAGCTTAATTTGTTCACTGATGATAGAAATTCCTCAGCAAGTCTAGAATAATCAATGTATAGATCAGTTATGGCTAGAGATATTCACATTTGGCAGTGCGGTAATTAGTACGTTCACAAACAAAGCACTGTAGCTGTTGGATTTATCCGCTCAATAATGATATAAATTTTATAGCAATTCTAGAGTGACAAGAGACTGATACATTTCCTTCCATAATATTGGCAACTGACAACACTGTACTGAGTACAGCCATCATATCACAGTAACGTAGTCGTCGTAATAATTTGTTTAGTGACGATTTAAATTCTGTAGCGTAATGATGGCTATATTCAGTACTGTATTGTTAATTATGGCGGTAAATAATCTTTCGAGCTAACATGTTTGAATTGCTATATAATTTCCGCGATCAGTGGATAGATTAATCCAACAGCTACAATACTTTATAGGTGGTTGATATACTAGGCTCTGTATTGTCAATCGCTAATACCTCTAGCGATAGTGCATCTATCCTGTGATCATTCTAAAATTGCTTTAGAAATAAGACGATCAGAATATGTGTGGCATTAATGGCTTTAGTACTGTGTTGATGGTTATACTCGGCACATTATTGGCAATTGTCCATGATTCTAACTATAACTGATCTAGCGATGGTTCTTCTAGTAGAGCTATAGTATTTAGATGATAAGTGAGTAGGTTAATTCAATGGCAATACTACTGTGTTGATGGCTATACACAGTATTGTATTGTCACTTGTTGATATCTCTCGCGATAATTTGTTTATCCATTTATCATCCTAGATTGCTGTCAAATTTATGTGTCCCGTGAACAGATGAATCAGATAACTCATAAAGTCTGTTGACGGCTATATTCAGTACAACATTGTCAATTGCCAATTTCTCTAGAAATAATCGATCAGTGCATTGACCACTGTAGAATAGCTATAGAATTAAGCTCATCTGCGAATAGACTGATGTAATTGCTATAGCACCGAGAAGATTTCTGTACTGAGTACCGTATAGTCACTTGATAATATCACTATCGATATTTGATATATCCACTGGTCATTCTAAAGTAGCTGTACAACTTATGTAGGGATCGATTTGGGTGGATTGGCTACAATAGCGCTGCTTTACCGCTTAATAGAGTACAATAAACTCATACCTAGATTGACGGCTATGAAACAAGAGGAATTCCCTATGGGCACGTTCGACTTTGACTTCTTATCGCCATACTCTTGAATAATAGCTTAAGAACTCTTAAAGACCGTTAAAGACTGGAGACCGTAGACTGTTCTCGAGACTGTGGAGACTGTAGGCTGTCCATGACTGACGACCGTGGAGACTGGAGCTGCGCACGCTCTTACACCCTGACTTAAACCATTCATTCTGTCCTTTTCCATACCCAGGCTATCCTTTCCAATCATGCCAATTTCCCACGCAACCTCGGTGGGCCAGGTACTTCAACCACTCTGGACGTATCCCGAAACATTCACCCGACTCTACCATAAACATTCCTTGCAGTCAATACTCTTGCACGCGGTCACTTTCATTCTAAGCCCAAACACAATTGACATTCTTGCAGGGCCGTACTTATTTCAATCCCACATTAATATGGTCAGTGAATAGATTGATCCAATTGCTACAGGAGCGTGCAGATAGCTATACCCAGTACTGTATATTTAATTGCTAGTATCTCTAACAATAATTAATCTATCGATTGATCATTCTGGAATTGCTATAGTACATAATGATCCGTGATTGGATTAATCCTATGGCAATGATGCTATTCGTTTGTATTTGGCGCCTAAGTGTAACCTGCTGCAGTCTGCTGCATTTTGGTGCACACTGCTGTGCTCCGCCCTGTACAAGTTAGGGAAGCTGGTGCTTAAAAGGTTAGCTCTGGCTAGAATAAGACAGGAGCCTACGTTATTCGTTGCTATGCGGAAGATTTCGACGCTTTACTATTCAGTGCCGTTTTCTGCTCTACTGTCATGAGGTTAGGATATGCAACGTTCGATAATGTTAGCATAGGAACCACTGCTATTCGCTGCAACCAGTGGTATTCGGCGCTTTACTCTGCCGTGCTAAGCTCTGCTGTCTCCTCCTGCTCTATGCCGTGCTCAACCATGAGTTTGTTGGGTTAGGTCAGCTTGGGTTAGTAATCTGTGGTTTTCCCTGGTATGCTGTTGTTCTTGGCGCATTACTGAGCTCTCCTGCTATCTTCTGCGCTGTCCTGCGTTCTGCTGATTCCTGCTGTAGCTAGGTTTGTGGAAGTAGTGTACGTTAGGGTAGGGTGTGCCAGGCTTGACTTGGTTAAGTTAAATTAGGTACCGAATCTGACCTTTTCGCCTCTATTCGACGGTTTCGGCGCTCTAGTGAGGCTTGCTCCGCTTTCCAGCGCTCTGACTTAAACAGCTGCCGTTAGGTTATTTTGCGTCAGTGTAGGATACGCTAGGATAGGTTACGTTGGCGGGAGTTAGGAACTTATGCTATTCGCAGCTATCCGTTGGCATTCGGCGCATTACTGGGCTCCGCTGTGCTCTCCTGCGCCCTGAGGAGCCCTGCTACTGTCAGCTGCACACTTCTGTGTTGTGCGGTGTTTGCGGGTATATCCAATGCGATGCCGGGCTCTGAAGTGCCGTGCTGTGGTGACGGTGCTACTCGGAGTGGTGCCGTCCTGGGCGGTGGTGTGCTGTGCGGTGCTATGCGGTGATAACCAGTGCTCTGTTTTGCTGTGCTACGTTGAGCAGCGCTCTGCTGTAGTGGTATAACTTAAAAATTTCATGCATAAATAATCGATGCTTTCTATTTCCTTCCAAATGCGCCATCCAATCGAGATAAAGCTTGCGAACGGCGAAAACGGTAACAGTGAGTAAAAATTCAATGGCTCATTCCGGAGAACCTTCGAGCCCTGCACCATACACTTTTCCTTTCTTGAATACCAATACGCTTGTGTACGTGTAACTCCAGCATTTGCAGTGCAAATCCCACTTTTGGGATAACTTCGAGCTTCTGATACTACGCGCAATAGGAAATAAAAAATGAAAAATGCAAGGATAGTATTATGTATTAAAATTGTGTCAGGAACGGAAGATTCTTAATACAAGGTTTCTTCAAACTGTTGATGACAATTCATTTAATGTGGAGGTCAAGGAAAATTGCTTCAAAGTAATTCCTTGAGAGGTAGATATGGAGACCAAGGTAATTGTATAAAGAAAATGTAGGCATGCAGTTAACAAAAAGAGCACAATATCTCAGTGAAGATATTACTAACTATTATAATCGTCATTAGTCAAGAACATCGCCAATGATAATAGTGGTCAATATGATAAATGTTAATAAATATAGTATTAACCAATCGGCGTATTTCAATCATCTTCGTGATTAAATTAGTTAATTATTTGATTAAATTAATTCCAAGATACAACAGTATTTGTTTCGTCACGTATCAAAGTTGTGTTCGTGTCTTTCAAGTAGCATATGCGTGGTGTAGTTGAAAATGAGTCATAAATCCTTCATGCTCCTGTGGTTTGCAAACGTGACGAGGTTAACCAGCGGAATTAGGTGACCGTGTTAATTAACAGAACATGATTAATGTTATTACGTAATACCTACGTTACTCATCCTTAAAAGCCAAGGCACTACAAACGCTCAAACTAGTCGTTAACTTCATCCCGCATTACAAGTTCAACCTTTCCCATTCAAGTACTGCTTAGCAAGTGCACTTTTCACCCTTGCATTCGATTTTGGAGAACAAGAAACCGTATAAATAGTGGAGAAGAGGGTGAAGAGGCAGGTAGGCAGGGGGCGCACACATCTTTCTCTTTTCATGCATGGAACTTCCCATCAGCCTCGTCTTACAGCCTCCATTTTCATCGTCCCATTTCATAAAACCGCTAGTCGTTCTGTTATGCGTTGTTCCTCGAGACTCGAACATATTTCCTTTGACTTCACAATATCCACAACTCGTCAATTCAGCCAATTAGTAGGTTCCTAATGGGCAAATATTGAACTACATTCTCCATCGACATTGTGAAGCAGACACCGAGAAAATACGACGGATTCGTGGAAGGGAAGGCACAGGAAAACTGTATGACGATTAGATTTTGTACTGGCCTTAACGAATATCTTTATTCCGGACTGTGATTTTTGAAACTTGTGGAGGAAGTAGACATGACTTGGGACAGACGTTTTCACACAGTACGCGACGAAATAGCAGCACAGCCTGCCGGTTTTAATGTTCCTTACATCGAAATTCAATGTACGGACGTGGTACATAAATATTCGTTCAGTGTCGCCAGTATTCAATACCACAAACGAACATTAATTACCATCTAAATTTCGTTCAACAAATTTTGCCGGGTAATTTGAAGAATCGCTGCAATGTAACAATGAATGATGAATGTCTCCAAGGAAAAGCAAATCAAGGGGAATGTGGTTCTTAAATGCCTCTCCTTTAAAATATTTTATAATTCTATGTGATGACTCCAAATCTAGGAGCAAATACTGTTTGCCATGTCAGGTTTAAGAAATAAATAAATAAAAGGAATTGATTTTTGCTATTTTTTTTTTCTAGAATGTTATAAAGATGGTAACAGATCCTTCAAAGTTTTTATCTATTGCTTTGTGCAATGCTAACGTTCCCCCGTCCAATCAAATTTGTTTATAATCAAAAATAATTTTTTCTTACCCAGATATACCGCTCTGAGGTTATTCGAAAAACATTGAAAATTATAGAGTGGACTATCATTTTGTCGCATACTGTAGCTATTGCTGTGTTATTTCATGAAGAATTTCGACCCATTTTGTGCCTGAAACGGACGTTTATGAGTAGATGCATGGTGCAAGTGGTATTCAATTCCAGTTACCATTACTATCGTTATATAGAGGCTCCCTACGAGTAATTTCATCGCTTGTTTTGTCTGAGATGAACATTTGCATCTAGATAAAGGATCGAATTAAGACAGAATTGGCTGTATATATTCCCGAATAAGTGGTACTTAGTTTTGCTTCAATTTATATATACACCGTAGTCAGAAAGAAGTGGATTTGTAAATTTGAAAGAAAAATATTTTAGTGCAGTAAAAAATTTATTTAATGCCTTGGAATGATAATTCTCGGTATTATAAATGTATAATTTGACACAGACAATAGCTGAGATTGTCTTCACCGTGAAAAGGATTAGACTTGTATAGTATAGTATATAGACTTATATGAAATATTGAGGACTATGTAATTACAATACGTAAAAATGAACGTAAATGAGTGGTTATATTCAAAATGTTGCAGAAAAATGTATTGTTCTGTTTCTGTCATTAGAACAATATTTGCGGTAATATCCAAATTAATTCCGAGGTGATAATTTGGATATAGCCGAAGTTATATACATCAGAAAAGTTCTACTTACAGATAGTTATAAAGGGTGCTGTAGTGTATCATAAGTGTACTACTCTACATTCTATATCTATTTTCGATAACCTGTAAATATTGTAATTCTCCTTAATTCAGTCGTTAATTCAGCTTACCTTTCTCTTTAGCCTCGCTCCGGAATCGATTGACTTCACATCATAAACTACAACTATTGTATTATTAAGCAACACTTAAGGGGGAAAATTTCTATCAATTTATACAAGCGTAAAGAATAAAAACGAAAGTCTTTACTACAACGAATATCAAAAACAACGAGCCATCTGCTATAAATGATCGCCCACAATCATGTCCGCCGCTCGGCTCTCTTCGCGACCATTTAGGCGAACAGGTTTGGCATTGCTTGTTCCGAGGTTCAGCGTAGTGCAAGGGGTTAAGAATTACAGATATATTAACTACGACATTTAGCAATAATAAATTTGTCCGACGACCGTAATACGCTGATGATATAAAGAAATGAATTTGTCGTATATAAAACACAGTTATTTGCAACGGATGTATGAGTGATTGTCAGAAAGTGTTGAGTAATAATTATCGTATATTATCGGCAATATAAACTAACGATGTACATGGGAAACTACAGGTGCGAAGGTGTGGTGTGTGAATTAAACGAATGCGAAACCGATTTTCAGAATGTTAAAAAAAGGTTTGATAGTAAGATTAGTGCATGCGCGCACGCACGATATTTTGATTTATTAGTTTATTAAATCAGTATTTAATAGTTTAATAAAATTAGAGCTGATTTGAAAAGGTGAATTTTTTTCTTTACCGTATAACGCAACAATCGGTACTTACTGATATTTTAGCAAGAAAACAACTTTTGCTCTTTACCAAAGCAGAAAACAAATTCCACAGGACCTGCAAAAGAAAAAACTGTAACAAGGTGAAATAATTAGGTTGCAGAAAGGAAAGATACACATTTTTAAATGAAAGGACAAAAAAGATGTGACTATATTTTCCACTATATTTTCTACAATTCGAATATGTTTGAATTACAAAAATTATCACAAAACCTAAAGCTGTGATTAATTGTAGCAATATTATGGAAAGAGTAAATAAATCAGATCAAAATTTGCAAAATTAAGATATAACATACAAACATGATAAAAAGATTTATTAGGAGATAAAGATTTATCTAAGGTGACTTGTGCTATATGGGAAATAGAAAAATGCAAAGACATATCTCCAATTTAAGTCCATCTCAGCACCGTAATCCCTTGCCTAGAAAGACACCTCATCTAACTAATTCCTTCACGCACATGCACGCACCCGCCCACACGCATAGGAAAAGATAAAATCATATCGACAATGCGTGATATGTAGTTCGAAAAAAGATCCTAATGGAAAACGACTATGAAAAAAAAAACGTAATGTCGGATTATATGTACATATAAATCTTATTTGCAAATATACCATACATGATTAAATTTGATATGTTATATTGTTTATTATGCGTAATTCGAATATTTAGTACGCCATATTTAACTTACTTTTCCATTTTTTTGCAAGAAATTTATAACCATATCATCTTACTCCCAGAGTTTCGTGCCTTTAAATATCTAATCCAATCCTTTCATAAAGGAAAAAAGATTCATATGTTCTGCATCATTTTCTTAAATTCTGTGAATTACTTGGGAGATTAAATAATACAACGATTAATTCAACAACTGTAAACATTAAATAAAAAACTCGAACGTATTGTTATGCTTCCTTAAAATATCTGAAACGGCTATGAACATCAAACAAAATTTTTTAAATTTCGTGGTACTTTAAAATTATATATCATTTTTTATCAATTTTCTTTAACTCTATAACTCTTAAAAATTAATAAATTGGAAAACTTCTAAAAATTTAGAAACAAGTTCACTAAAGGTATAAGAGTATACTTTGTATTTTTAAAAAGGAGTTATTTAAATTGATCAATTAATTATTTAGATTACCAGTAACAGTTTGAATGATGATGTTTGAATTGAATCGTATTTAAAGTTTTATGTGATAAACAATCTAATTAATAAAGTATTTACCTCAAATCTAGACCAGTCCTTCAGTTCCTTCATTAGCTCTAGAGAATACGTAAATTCATTTTCTTGGTTAATTTTTTCTGTTATAGTTATGTTGAAGACTGTAGAGTAGCAGTGGTAATTTATCTCCAATCTTAACCAACCATTTTGACTTGCGAACCAACAACTGATCGTTTCGGACAGTCACGGAGGGACATTGATACAATAATTAAAAGAGTAAGTGATTTTGCAAATTTACTAATAATTAAATTCTCTTCAGATATTTGTGAAACAGTAAATATTATTATTTATGTCCATTCGCAGATTATCGTTTATCACTACTCAAGTCTCTGATCTGAAGCCGATGAAAATAAATTTTGTTGAATTTTAATTTTATAAATTAAGATCATTTAAATATCATGTCGTTATACATACCTGAACATATTTTAATATCAGCTACACGATACAAATATATATTTATTAATTTATTTATTTATATACAAAAAAAATATCAATAACTTTTAAAGCTTTGCAGAAAATACACTGAGCAAAAAAATGGTTGTAATTATATTAATTTTTTGCTAGCATAAAAATCGCATACAACATATTTTTTATATCATTACATGTAGAGGAAATATTTAGGTACCTACATTTACATAAGATACCATATATATAAATTATCAGTAGGTTTAATATTAAAATTTGAATGAGTCAAAATAACTTGACCATTCATTTAGAGGTTAAACTCATATGACAACTGTGACATCAAAATTTCGGTAATTTTTAATTTTTAAATTTCCTTTTAATTGCATCTTCGTTAAACATCCGAGAGGGGAAATACGTAAAATAAGAAAGAATCGATTCTTTGTAGGTACTGGACCAGAACCTTAACTTCGTAATATATTATACGCTCCCAATTCTAACTTAAACCTATACGCAGATGATACAGCTATTTATATATTCCAGTAAAAGATAAATCAAGAACATAGTCAAAACCATACCACTGAAACTCAATACCGAAAAATCAATGTTTTTACTACAAATACAAAAATTACTCCGATTTCATAAATGTAATACATATTTTTTATATTTATATCATCATAAATGGCCACAAAATAATACAGATAAACATTTTATAACGACCATGCCTTGATTGATTAAATGTAATAACACAATTATTTGAGTCCAACAAATACATGTAAAATTCATCGTATAAAATGACCCTCGAGAAACCTAAATACGAAATAATAATCTTATATACCAAATATAAGAAAAAAGAATAAATAATACCTTTTACAAATACAATTAACAAAATATTTTTTTATTTTCTACTAATAATAATAATTAAAAACATGTTGTTTAAAAGAATTTCGTGATCCATATATGCAAGTAATATCTAGTTCTCACGGTCTCTCACACAGCGAGTAATCATTTCATACTTAAATATTTATACTATACGAATAAGTAAAACTATATCAATCCACTGTCATATAAGTATTTAACTTTATAAAATATTTAGGTGGAAAGATATTATATAATGTGACAAATATTGCAGTGAAAACATCAATAATGTGACAAAAGATTTTTATTTTGTAATATACTACTTACAAGGTCAGTATTTCTTGACCGTCAATTATATTAGAACTACCATATCACTTCTTAAACATATAATATTTATATGTTAAAAAAAAAGAGCTATACTAATAATTATTAAAATAAATATTCTATAACCTAATGGTAAATACTTCTGTGCATTTGTTTCTATAAAACGTATCATACAAGGAGTGTTTTATGAAAAGTACGTAAACAATGCAACACATGTTTATACGAAATTTAAGGCATACATGTATATAGCACAGCATACCCGTTTTAAATGTACGAAAGGACCGCATGTCAAATGTAGCGTGAAACAACAATACTAAGCTAAAGGAAAAGCTATTTTGTCTTATTTCGTTTGATCTGTGTTTCAATCTCTTTTTCGTTTTCTTTTTTCTTTTTTTTTTTTTTATACATTTATAATATCTTTCTGATTAAGATAAGACTGAGTATGACGTCATTTAGATATTTCTTTATGTAACAAACTAATGACTTATACTTTACAATAGCTATTAATAAATGATACTACACTTACTATGTATATACTGTGATATTTGCAATATTTTATTTCACAATTTATTTGTTTTGTTAAGTTAATTAATTTAAAAACCCAGCTTTTTTATTTGAATGTTATTTCAATAACATCTGGTAAAGAAAAGAGGAGAACTTGTTTATGAACCCCACACATCGTTTAATTTTGATAATTCTTTAATACATAATAGAGGTCAATATCTTGAACAACCCTTTTCTTCGCATAGAAGTAATGATTGCATTTATTTGAACGAGAATTTTTTCCAAGATTTCCTTTCCAACATATATATAAAAAGAGAGAAATAATTAAATCAACTTATTTCGAACGTTTCTGGGTAACTTTCTCTTTTTCTTATAAAACATACCAGTAGAAAACTATACGTCTGTTTCTCGCATTACTGTACATTTCGTATATTTTTTCAGATCGTAAAATTGATTTCTTAATGCGTCATCCCGTATGTATGATATGAATGTATACAAAATATGCCGACAAGAACCAAAATGAAACGAAACATATTGGAAGAATATTATTTCCTTGGAATATATGTCACTTCTCGGTCCAGAAATATGCACATTTAAAACGAGGATACTGTATTTTCAAGTAGAAAGAATACAAACTAAAAAGATGTAATCTTATTTCGCATATTAAAGGCGTTAAATAATTTTGTTTTCTCTTAACAGGATATACTTCGAACACACTAACAATAAATGAAATTCAGAACTCAAAAATAGTTTTCCTTCACAATTTTATCATTAACCATGTTAATAAAAATACAATTTTCATAGAAATTATTTTCTACAAACACTTAAGGCGAATTATTTGTATTTTGTTAAGTTTTATATTTTGCTAATAAAATCATAAATATATTAGTTAAAAATTAGAACAAAATGTCTCTTACTTATTTCTTAAACAAATTTGTATACATATATATTTTTCTTAATTGATTGGAGTAACATAATTTTATTGTACGTTATATTAATTCAATCTTTGTATTTCTACATTATAAAAGTTATATGATAAATTAGGTGGTAAAAAATTTTGCAGGGTTGCTGGCACTGCATTAAAATATGTTCCATTCCGTTCTCGAAATATTGTATCTTGTACTGTACTTGGCATGTCAGGTTGAAAATTTTGAACAGTGCTTGTTGGAATAGTTTGTACAACAATTGGTTGAGTTGCAGAATGTGAAACAGTTTGTATTACCTATAGACATTAAAAATAAATAAATAGTTTGCAAATTTTCATTACATTTATGGAATAATTAGATTGGAGGAAAGTAAGATAGAACTGAGTATGTGATTAAAACCAGATTCCATTACTTTCTATGATAAGAGATATACTATACGATCAACTAATGATGCTGAATTTTGGTTCACACGTCAACAATAAGAAATCAATCACACGCCAAAGAATATTTGTATTTTATATAGTAAATTTAAAATGAAAATAAATGTTTCATGGATTATTTCATTTGGAGCAAAATCGGATACCAACAATATTCAATATTCATCTACCATAATAATAGGTAAATATCTTAAAATCTTTTATATTTTCGTTCAATAATTAGAAGACAATGTTAAATTAAATACATCTTCTTATAACACAAGATTCCCATGCTGGTCATCACAATATTAATTGATAAGTAAAAAAAAAAAAAGGAATGATCGTTAATTAATATAAAATACAATATAAGTTCAGATAAAATCGTGAAATATGTTTTTAAGTACAATACAATAAATTATATGCACAGATTCACGTAACTGTAACAAGCAATACTTTTATTTAGGTTGAAATTAGAACAAAATGTTAACAGAAAAAGATGAATTATTTCAAAAGGCTTACAAGGTCATATGAATTGTTTTTCATATGGAAGTACTATATATGGCTGAAAATAAGTCATCTCCTTCGATTGCGGGGCAAGAAGGGTATTTATACTTGCTAGGCCTACACTCTTGCTAGTAATACCCACTTTTCTATGATATTCCAAAAACTACTACTTCCAAGTTCGGTAACGTGATACGTTAACATAGCTGTAAGATCCATAAAATTCTTATACTCGAATAATACATTGCAAGTCTGCAAACATGAGAGCAAAACATGATTATTTTCACTTGTACTTCATAAACATTGAACACATATTTAATACGTTTCGTTTCATAAATGAGCGACATATTTATTATTTTAAATTATTTGTATACTAAAGAACATTTCATATGATGGAATTATTTAATTTATTATAAAAAGTGTATCGCATAATTTAAAAATATTTTTGTAGATGGTGCTAAATACATTAATTTGTTTATTTAATTCTGTTGTCTTGTTTTATAAAACTGACGAAAAGATTCTATTATCAAAATAAAGGAAGTTACCAATACTTAAAATTTAACGTTATTTTTTTACAACATGGAGAGAAAGTGTAACGCAGCACAATACACAAAACATGTGGCTGCGTTCCTTACAATTAGCCAATAATGCTTGGCGAAAAATAGCGACTGGAAGCCACGTTAAGATTGAATGTCGAAGGACTTTACAGGATTAAAAAATTTATGATAGAAAAGGACCCAGGAAGACTTTTGAAAATAAAAGACTTTTGTTAAACTCGGAAGTAAAGAAAAAGTGACTCTGTTAGAGATCACTGCAATGCCCGAACTAACAGTTCTCTGAGAGCAATCTATGCGTGAACAACATTGAGCAAGCATTTTTACATACAGAATTTTTTATATAATAGTCGTAATATTATCATTTTATTCATGTTTAAGTATAATATTATAACTTAGTTTAGTTTAGTTTAGTTTAATTTAAGTTACGATATATGTGTAGTTATAGTGATAAGTAACAATTTTGACATTTATGTGACACAATGTGACATTTAACGTGTGCTAATAATTGTGCAATTAAACCGGAGAAAATGGATTTGTGGATGGGGCAGTTCTTATATTTAAATGGAGATCGACGATAGGTGACTATCACGGTCAAATAAATGCAAATAACTTCGAAAAATGGACTAGGGAAAAATTACTACCTAACATTCTGCCAGCTACCGTAATAATCATGGATAATGCTCCATACCACAGCGTACAAGTGAATAAACCGCCATCGTTATACGCTACGAAGAAAAGTATGATAGCGTGGTTAATAGAAAATAATCTACCCCATGTTGAATCAATGAGGAAAGCGAAACTATCAGAACTTACAGAGCGGCATAGAAAATTGGAAAAGACTTTTAGAATTGACTAACTTTTGAAAATACATGGTCACAGTGTATCGAGACTCCCACCATATATGTATGACTTGAACTCCATAGAATTAGCTTGGGCACAATTGAAAAAAAAGAAATACGCGAAAGGAATGTTACCTCAGAGTTAACTTACAATGAATTGGAAGCACTACTATGCTAGGAAATAAACGAAACGACACCAAATAATTAGAAAGGATTTTGTAAACATATAGAAACACTGGAACACGAATATTGGACGAATATTGGAAAGATGGAATAATAGAAGACGCAATTGAAGACCTAGGATTGGGAATACAAAGCGAATCGGATAAGAAATCAAATGACAATAGCTGAGAAAATTTATAAGGTAAAGGAGTACAAAAGTAATAATAAATAACATCATTTATGAAAATTGATTTAAAATTTAAGATGTACTTTCTATGATAAATTAATTATGTAATTCCACCACACTAGATAACCGTTTAAAAGAATCATACGATACAGCATAAATATAAGAAATATGTGTATAGTACATCACGTTTGCTGCATAATGCAATGAAAAGTTAATCAAGATGCTAATTAGTAATTAGTAATTGCAAATAATCATGTGTTCATCAGAAGAATCTGAAGTTAATATGCTTTCGGGATGAGTCTACGCTCTTGCATCTATTTATTGCGTCTGTCTCACTTTGTCTCGTTGCTTCGTTCGCTTTCTTTGTCACATGGTGTTCTATAACCAGACTAATAGGAAGGGATCAGTTCTACCAATAAGAGAAGCGTTTTACTCTACTTCTGCCATGATGTTAAAATGGTTGGGCTGCTGGAGATTCGGTCCTACAAGTTTCTCAGATAATTTCTTTTCAGCCACGCATAGTAAGTAATATTTTTTTTTTAATGTATTCGTACAAGTGTTTTTCACATATATTGATTATTCTTGCTATTCTGTTTTAAAAAGTACTAGGGATACATAGCCCAAAAATCCGCACAACGAATATACATGAGCTACGGAAAATTCATATTCTGGAAGAAACGCTAAAAATAAAGTATCGTGCAGTATCAATGTATGGTGTGGGATTTTGAATACTAGTATAGCTGGTCTATATTTTTTTGACTCTACACTAAATGTTCAAACATACTTTCACTTCTTACAATTTATATTTTCAATTTATATTTTCAATGATGTTCCGTTGCAAACGAGATTAAATTTACAATATTTTCAATAAGACAGTGGTCTTGCAAACAATACTAAGATTGTGGCACAATTTCTGAAAATTATATATACCAATATTTTTAGTACACGCTCGTCCACACCGTGGCCACCACACTCGCTCAATTTGAACCCCTCGCATCCAGAGATTTCCCTGCGGGATTATTTAAAAAATAAATTATACGCACAGCATTTTAATACGCAGCAAGATTTAAAAGAGCTAATTGAAATTAATTGGCAAGCAATCACGGCAGAAGAACTTAAATCAGTAGCAGAAACAATTAAAAAGCGCTGAGAAAAATGTTTATAATGTAATGGAGAAGGATTTGAACATTTACTTCAATAAAGATAATTTTCCAAAATATCTCCATAAATATTCGTTTTTCGGCTATGTATCCCTAGTACTTTTTAAAGCAGAATATCAAGAAGAATCGATATATGTGAAAAACACTCGTAGGAATACATTTAAAAATATATATATACTTACCTTCATACGACCGCTAGGTCTCCAGCTACGCAAAAGCAATACGCATCACTTTGTAGGTCTTTTAAAATAATTCATCTTCTTCTGCTAACATTTTGTTCTAACTCCAACCGAAACAAAAATATTACTTATTACAGTCAAGTGAATCACTCTGTATATATTTCTTAAGCATTATCATCTATGAAATGTGTATATGATTATGTGCTAACTTCTTCAGTGCTAAATAATTTTCTTTTAAATATTTGTATATTACTCTTATAGCGTGAAAGGTACACAAGAGGCTAATTTCAACTGGGACACCTTGCATACGAGTGTACAAATACCAGAAGATTTGGGTCCGGTCAGATTGGCCACTTAGCGGATTTGAGTGTCCTCTTACTGTTCCGGTATCTGTGACTCGGTTGGATTGCAAGCAACTCGAGTAGTGAATTACGAGAAACACTGTGATCGGTACTGCGATGAATTACCGTGTTAACGGTTATGCTTCTATGCGTATATGTTTGCTTATATACGTATAGTTTGACTATCTATTATACCCTACCCAATGAAACGTGATGGAAAAATAAACTACAAGGTCACTTGATCATTGCTGCGAGTGACGTGCAAGCAAGTTTCTTATTTCCTCATATTTGGAGATATAGCGGAGGTCATAATATACTGAAATCGTAAAATCTGTAAGGTATTAAAGTAAACATATTGTCAATTTTTGACTGGAATTGGACCGGATTTGACCAAATCCCGAAAATTTTCGCAACATACAAATTTGTTTTTTATGTATTTAAAATGATTTGTTTTTATATTTTCGAAATGAAATATTTGATTCAGAACTTCAAATTTGATCCAGTTAATCATAAATTTTTATGTTTGAAACCGTTTTCATACGTTGTCGTAAAATTAAATGTAGAAATATAGAAAGAAATAAAAAGGGTTACAAATTATAATATATGAAAAATTATAGTTTGTAAAACAAAAACTTTAAATTTAAATTAAAACTGAATCAAAAGCTACTCATGTTTTGAACAACCAATTGTTTTTTGAAACTGTTACAGGTACACAAAGTATAATATCGATACCAGAAAACTTCGAAAAATGATCCTTTCTACATTTTAACTTAAAACAATATAATTTTTTACACATTACACCTTGTAATCTTTTCTTCCTCTTTATTCTTACATTTAACTCTTTTCGATTGGCAAATTTCTCTGATGAGAGTACCAGCTAGTCACAGTAAATTTAGCTTTTCATAGTTGTTTCTCCCTAAGTAATTTAAAGCAAATATATGAATATTAAAAAACACAGAATTTGTTGAAACTAATTTGCCGTGTTTAATGATACTTATAATACATAAAGACATAAATTTTTCATCTCTGTAATTTTCCAAAGTGTGATATTTTGCAAAACGACATCATGCCGCCAGGCTGGTATCACCGACTTTTACGACAACTTGCGAATGCCGCTACTGTGGCGGTATCGACCGCAAAGGGTTAATCACACGATCAATCATAAAGATTATGCCGTGAATCAAGTATCGAGGCCGAAATTGTATTTTCAGTCTCCAATCAAATTAATGTTTGTGTAAACTTTTGAGAATTCGCCAAATTCAACCTAACCCGATTCGATCATTACCCGATCTAACTCGACTCAAAATTCGGATATCCATACTTTTAAGTACCGATATACTCCTAGTAACATGAATACGATTTAACATAAGATAACATTTGTTAAAATTTATTCAAATAATTTGTTCAATCATTAATTAGTAAAATTTGTATTAAAATTTTCATTAGTATTAATTAGTATTAAGACAACTAATTACTTACTTAACATTAAAATAACAGAAATAAAAATCTTATGTTATTCAATTTTGCTAGCTCTTAAATGTATACCCAATTTCGCCCCTAGCTTTAATGAAATACCTTTATTTTGCTTCGAACCAAATAAATTCTTCAACGAAACATTGTCATTTTCATATTGTATAAGATCTAGTGATGATTTTGAGCTGTATTGAAAATAATTTTTGTGATTTAACTTGTTATTCACAAAAGATATAAATTAGATACCCGGGTCTACCTTACTTTCTACTATAACGTACATACATACAAAATGATAATTATATAATAATTTTAATCAATACTGCTATATTTATATATTTATGATAAAAATATTACACATTTATAATAAAAGTGTCCGACCAACGGTAAGAATAGCTTATATAATTAATTTTAGTCCTAAGACTTTAAATTAATTAATATTTTAATTTCTTCCAAATCTATAGGAATTTCTTAAATCTGAAATTTCTTAAATATGAAATATCTTAAATTTAAATTAAATAAGTATTATTAAGACAATAACGTTTATATTACTCTGAAATGCAAGACCTATGTAACAAAATCAATTTTATATAAATAATTTGCTGTTAAACGTATTTATTTGTATTGATTAGAATCATGCGCTGTAACATATGTGCTAGTTATTTCAGAAACAAATTTAATATCTAAGATTGATGAAAAGTGATAAAACCACAAGCTTAATTTTGTCATTTACAAGTTATAATAATATTTATATTTCAAGATTTCTATCAAAAATTTTAATTTTATTTAATTTTATGAATAAGTTTTATAGATCGCCATTTCCTTTTCGTAATACGAAGGAGAATATTATAAAAATTTCTTTTCTCCGATTGTGAGATAAAAATAAAATTCACGTGTATTATCCTTAAGTTCTTGACACACGTTTATATAAATTTATAATTCATATTCATAATTTCTTAAATGTATTCAAATGCCAATCAGTGAATGTCCTCCTTTTGGCAAACTCCCGATTATCATTAAAATCAGCGCAAAGAAAGTCCTGGCAATGTTTTCACAAGTCTTCTCGGACAATCTTTTCGTTAATCTTTTAGATAGTCTCTTATTGATAGCCTTTTACGCAATTAGTCTCCGTAGACAATGATTCGTCGTCGATCACGAACCAGTTACAGCCTTTGAGTTGTAGTCTTCGAGTCGATCTTAGCCTACATTCTAGAAAGTAACTGTCTACACGTTCAAACAAACGTTCTCTAACGTAAAGCCACATAGGCCAGTATTATCGAACGAAAGCAGTTCGGTGAAATAAATAGTGAAATAGTTGCCTAGTATTAATTTGATAGGCAACATTCCAAAATCGCGTGACGAATTGAAAACCTATAGCGACCACGATACACTCGGCGCAGCTCGATCCCCAAAACATCGAAAGCATTCGATGGCCGGACAGCTGCGGGAATGTTATAGAGCTGGTTGCAAATCACGAGGGTGTGCGAAACATGGTTCTAGAAAGATCATAACCATCGAGGACGTTTCGCGATGCGTACTCTCAGCGAAGCCAAAAAGCACGCACGTCGCACGTATAAAAAATGTGTTCCCATCAGAATTCGTGGAGAATTCAATCGCGACGCAACACTAATATTTTTTTCATATTACACAACAGTATAACACATTACAAGTATCACAAACGTTGCACGCATATTGGATTCCAAGACCTTCTTTTATTTATTCTACCTAATATACATTATTATGATACAAGTCGGACTGAATTTCTTGAATCTCTCTATGTGTTCCGGAAACTACTGCCTACTTTTATACAAATAGAGAAAAACATTCTTTTTCTTTTTCTTTTTCATTTTTTCTGTATTCATATTGTACAACGTATGAGCATTATTCGATGCTAAGTCAACTGCACGAAGAAAGTATTTTCGATACCATTTCCATGAGTTTTCTGCCCGGTTCTATCAAAGAGATAACTCTTTATTAGAGATCTCTATTACATATGTATTGAAATGAGCGTGAACATGTGAAATTAACGATATCGAACTTTAATTCATATAGTTTAATTGTAACGAACACGTAACATATTACTGTATTACACGTGATAAGTTATTAATGTATAATAAAAAATGCGAGGAATAAACTATGTCCGAGGGCTAGAAAACGTAGAGAATAAGTTAATTTTTTATAATGGAATGATATATTTCTTATAACGTCAATCTATTCAGCTCACAATTTTGTATAAAATCATTCGATCTAAAAAAAATTAACCTTTATTTAACCTTCACATGTCCACGAAATTACAGAGAAACTAGTCACGTCACAAATTACGTCCCCCTCGCAGTCGTTCAATTTTTGTCTGAAGTATTTTTCACTGAAATCATTATTTACGGTACAATCGAAGTGGTGCCAGTTACGCGCGTCACCCTGTATTATCAAAATTAATTTCAGCGACAATTTATTTTTTGTTAAGGTCGGTGCGATGTCTCTTTTCCTCGTTACGTACACGTTGTTATAAAAACAATAAAAAGAAAAGGTTTCTTCCAAATCCAGGATGAAATCTTTCGATGAATTCATTATCATTTTTTATGAATATCTCAGAGACTCTTTATAAATATCTCTGACCGTTAATTTTGTCGAAGGAAAGAGCTGTTTAGAATACCCTCCTTTACGATATATACACATGTATAAAAATTGTAAAGATCCGTGACAGAGTGGTCTTTCGGCAACTTCACCCACATAATGCATCGGTCACCTCGACAAACATTTGTAATAGAAGAATTTGATATTTCTTACAAGATAGATTATATTACAGCTGTTTGTTGACAAGTTAAATGTAACTTACAAAAATAGATTAGCATCTGACCATTGGATATTTGGAGGTTTGGGACGCTCCAGCAAACAATTTTTAATCGAACATATTTCCTCGGCATACAAGCGAAAATCTGAGAAATTTAATTCTTCATACTTCACGAGGATTTGGTCTCTCCATAAATAATATTTATACAATAACAACTAGCAATGGTTCCAACATAGTAAAATTTTTCAGGACAATGAATTAGAGAAGGATGAAGGTGAAACAAATGTACGTAAACGATGTATGTAATAACTGTAGTATTAATCTGTAATAATGAATTTTGTATCTTCTTAACACTTAGCCGACCACGCGTGCCACAGCCAACTGTGTGCTTTCCACCGCGCATTTCTGACAAATGACGGATACTAATCTTCACTAATTAAAGGACACAAAGAACACCTAAAGTTGATTTTAACTGATTAATTATATTTGATGCTAAAAATCTTATATTATATTACACATAGTTTAAATGAAATATGAATTTAAAAATAAATTACATAATTAAACATTTTTTGTAACGGAACGAACAGAAGCCGAAATCTCTCCTGCAGTGCACAGAAATAAAACAGAAGACTAACGAAATAACAAAAGAGAAACAATAAGCAATATGCAAGGCAACGCATTGCTAGAAGAAACGTCAGAGATATATGCAGTCGGGCGCGTAACGACTTCGAAACGGGGAGACAACCCTATTCGATGGTCTATGTGCTAATAAAATTATTTATAAAGAAAAATAAAGTAAAAAGTGAGATTATATACAATATGTCGTGTGTTCAAAAGTGATGGTTATATAAATAAAAGGAAAGAAAGTATGTGTCACGTGTACCTACGCTAAATGATATTTGTCTCATCAACAGATTGTAACATCGGCCTATCTCAGCAGATCTACACATTAACATCAGATTATCTCGGCAGATCTACACATTAACATCAGATTATCTCGGCAGATCTACACATTAACATCAGATTATCCCAGCAATCTGCACATCAAGACTTCCAGAGGTCATCGGAAAGCAATATCGCAGCAATCTGCACATCAAGACTTCCAGTGATCATCGAAAAGCAATATCGCAGCAATCTGCATATCAAGACTTCCAGTGATCATCGAAAAGCAATATCGCAGCAATCTGCATATCAAGACTTCTAGGGACCATCAAAAGCAACCTGCAGATCAAGACTTCCAGGGATCACCGGAAAGCAATCTGCACATCAAGATTTCTAGGTATCACCGAAAAGCAATCCGCACTTCATATCCCCAATACCAGCCAACGCCCACCGAAACCAATGTATAAATACACCATAATTAAAAGAATAAAGTCAGTCCTAATCTTGCCATACGTTACGTACTCATTATTATTTGTCATCTACCTTATAATTAGTTATTTGAAGTTAGAATACGTTCGACTATCAAGTAGCAAATCTCATAATTTTCGAATAATCGTAACAACTTTCGAACTCAATTCGTTCAACTCGTTCAGCTCGTTGAACACAAACGGCGTTCAAATATTTTTTCTTTTTTTCTTTTCTTTCTCCGGTATTTTTCCCGTGACAAGCTAATGGTAGTAAACAATGGTTGTTGATATTACTTTTATATGGTCTATAACGATGTTTGGAACACTTTTCAATTCGTGTACCGATATCGGTACACGCGACGTAGTAATGGGCTGTCATTGAATTTTTTTGTTGCAATTCTTTTATTCCGCGTGTAGTAACTCAAACCCAATCGGTAAACCAATAGCTGTTGCACTGTTCATATTGTGCTTCCAATTGTAACGACTTCGTAAGGTTCTGTTGTAAAATGGAGAGCGGCGAGATATTTAGTAATTGATCTAATGATAGTGATTATGCTGTTGAAAAAGAAGTAGGAAGTGACACTCGGAGAGAAATTGATGCAATACCTTTTTCTAAATTCCTTTTCCTAAATCGTATACAGTAGTGAGAGTGAAAATGACATAGATAATAGAACGGTTAGGATCCGTTGGGTTTTTGGTCAGAACATGGATTAAACTTCTTCGAAATTGAATGTAGTAAAACAGACAAATCTTCTTTCTATTACTTGTATAACTTAAATCTCATTTCTAGAAATATCTGTTGAGTTTATATTTTTATGCATAAGTCAGTTACGTTAGACAATTAAGTATTAGTCACAGCATTAAGCATTGGACAATTAAGAATAAAGTCACTTCTGTTATACGTCTTTATGGTGAAAGGATGTCCATTTACTTTACTCCTGTTCCTATTCTATAATCGTGATAAAGTATACGAATCCGTGGATAAATCCCAACAATATCAAATCAAACAAATTTATATACGTTACACGTACTATCTTAAAATTAAATGATTCGATTCCTATTTCTACAAATACGATTGAGTCACTTTTGGTCTTCTTCTTTGCATAGGAATATTATCAGAAAGTGATATACATATACGTAGATATACGTAATGAATTTTCCTCGCAATGTAATGCCTTGGAAGAAATTAACTTAAATGATTACTTTCATAAAATAAGAGTAATTATTGATACACTGAATAGAACCTAAGTGGAAACAATTCGTTTAAGTCGTTGTGGTCTAATGAAGGAAATCATTGGGAAAAGGAGGTGACTGTTTTGCAAAGGGACATACAACTGGAATAACTTTCATAAAAATGGAAAAACAAACAGGATGTTTTGATAATTTTTCAGCAACAAGACGTCGTTGTATTTCCTGCTATAAAGAAAATGTAAAAAATTTGAATAGTAATATTGAATGGGACATTAGAAAAGAGGAAAGAACATTTTAGGATGATTGTCCTAAACTTCTTCTCCTAAAAATCTTTATATCTTCGTTGCTACAACAAATTACATCAGTATATAAAAATATAAATAAAAATATTAAAAATAAATATTATTTACTATGTAATTTCTTATATACACACTCGTGCATGGATTTTGTTTTGCTACATTATTTTTTTATTAAACTTGTATTTTTGCCTTATCAAATAAACTTATTTCTTTGTTATATCACGAACATTATTTTTTAAACGTTTAAAAATACTAAAAATAAATGTATACTACTGAAACAGAATAAAGTAAGCAAATGTCGCAAATATATTAAACCTAGCAACGCGTACCGTTTTAGGTACACATGGCGTGGTAATGACACTTCGTCAAATATAGCCTGGCAGAGAACGCGTTAAGCATCGAAACAAAACAGTTAAAAAGATCAAATATATTAGAACTGAAGAAACAGATAATTCCAATAGGACTTGAGACAGTCTTGGCGCCAAGTTTACGAACATTTCTTGCATACTTATCTCTACGGGTACGTGTCCATTTGACGCATGAAAGTAATCAGATATTTTCTTTGAAATACAACTTGAAAAGGAACATAATTATACACTATTAACTTATAAATGAATCTATGAGATAAATTTATGTAGTGAGTGAAGTGCGTATTGAAAATACGTATGAAGAGCAAAGTGGGACACAGACCCGAAAGTATCGAGATGGTATAAAGAAACAAATGCAAAAACGCGAACGAGCAAGGAAATAAAGGAAGAAAAAGGGCGAAGTGAATCAGCGTCCAGCCTCAAAAGGTACTACGCCAAAACTTTTTGTACTATTATTTAGAATATATTTCCCTCTTGTAAAATATTAAAATAGTGGATTCTCTAACCGAGATTCCCGTTCAAAAGAATCGTGCAGAGTGAATTTCAGATTTATATAAAATTTATATTTGTCGGGAATGTTTCTATTTAAATCCCACGTGATAGAGATTTTACGGATGTATGTTACATGTTTAGTAATAATACCTTTGCCTCCGGCTAACTTTTATATATCACGAGCATACAATTTCCCCTTTTGTAGTGTTTAGAGGAATAAAATTTCATTTGAACTTCTCTTTCGTGTACTATCATGTTTTTGTTTGTTATCGAGTGGAAGGCATACCTTACACTACTGTCATCGCATTTCTTTTTACGTAGCCAGCAGGACCAGCGATATCTTTGAATATTATATATATGGACAGGTGGTCTTCCACTAGATCGACCAACTTCCAATTTTTTCTAAATGGTTTCATCAAGTTCATTCTCTATACCACAGATTACGTCAAAATTTTGGGATGATCGGAGAATACTTGAGTCATTCTCGAACTCAAAATCGAATGCAATATCCATCCCTTTCCTGCCATGGCGAAAATGCCGGAAATTTTCCTCTTCACTGTCAAACGATTCGTCTGTTTCTCCACTTTCATCTGATTCGAGAATCCCAATTTCATCCTCACTTTGAGTCACTTTGTTTTCTTCCGCCTTACAGCTAGTGGCCGGAGCACTCATTACTTATACTATGTTTCTCTTTCATATGGTATAAGTTCTTCCAGACATATTTGAGCGAATAAAAGGTGACTACACATGATGCACTAGAACTTTCTCCTCAATAATAACTGAAATTTTAGAAACGTCTTCACACTACCATTGCAATTCACATACCGAGTTTCGTTTCCTTTTTTGATTGTTATAACATTTCTTCATTCGAATTTTCCAATTTTTCCAATTTTTCGTAAGGCAGAGCTAGTGACGCTGTGTCACCTACTCCAAATGTAAGAATTGGGATTCCAAGTATACGTAAATCCGTAAGGCAGAGCTAGTGACGCTGTGTCACCTACTCCAAATGTAAGAATTGGGATTCCAAGTATCGTCGCTGCATTGTTTATATTTATTTTTGAAGTTTATTTCCTTCCAGAACTAACTCTTCTATGGCGTCTAGATTTATTACTGCAACTACACTTTCATGAGCGGAATCAATTTACTAACTTTTATGCTAACATATTGATTGCGTCAAATTGACGCATATCCATAGAGATAGGTATACTACATACCCTCCCGAACAAAAAGATAGCACACTTTAAAGTTAACGTAATTTTTATTTATTTAACACGACAAATAAAGCATTGTTTTCACGCATTTATGCAAGATACCTCCATAAACGTTCACAAATGAAATCGAATTGAATTTCTTCTGTCTATACAATTTAATTGAAGAAAAAAGAATTTTTAGGAAAACATAGTGGGACAAAATAATAGCACATTTAATTGAAAAAAATGTACAGCAATAAATCAATTAATGATATTTAATGTTTAATACTTTTTGATTCCTCCTTTACATTTAATAATAGCCACCATTCTCTTTGGCGAGGATTTATAGAGCTTTTTAATAGTTTTTTGCTCTAATTGCTCCCATTCATCTTGAATACATTTTTTTAATTCGGCAATATTTCCAAATTGTCTGCCATTTGCATATACAGCTCGCGCAAGATTTCCCCAACAACTTTCAATAATGTTAAGGTCGGCTGATCTTGCTGATCAATCCAGAACGCGAATTTTTTCTTGGGAAAAGTACTACTTTACTACTTTCGCAGTGTGTATTACGGCATTATCCTGCAAAAACTGCTGAAAAATATACTTTTCTCCAGTAATTCTTGTGGCGAACATATTTATTTGTTCTTTGATCATTTCCAAATACATCTTGCTATTCATTTTTCCCACTAAATATTTGATTTCCATTTTACAATAGTACCCGATACCGCACCAAATCATCACACTACCACCTCCCATTTGCCGACGACACAAAAACTGTTCCTCCTTATGCATATCGTAAAAATAGTAATTCAATCCATCAGATCCATCTAAGTTAAAACTCTTTTCATCCATAAATATTACTCTTCGCCATTTCTTCCTCATATGAATGTGCTTTTCCACAAACTGTAATCGACTGATCCTATGTTGCGCAGTTAACCAAGGCTTCTTCGTCAATTTTCTTCATTCATTCTTTACATTAGTGTTTACACCAACACTTTGAGCAATTTGTCTTGCAGTCAACTTAGAATTTGATGTTGTTCTTAGTATTGCACGTTGTTCCCGTGCAGTTAAACTTTTCGGACGCCCAGAATTCTTCTTTTTACTACAGGATTCCGGATTTTTCAAGAAATTTGTTATTACCTTTTGACTTCTATTCATAATTTCTGCTATTTTTGTCACTGAATTTTGTTCTTCTTTCAATTTTAAAATAACACCACATTCGCACGCGCTTAATGTCCTTCCACGATCCATTGTTGATAATAATTCCTGTCTTTTTACCAGATATACAACGTAAGATAATATCACTGACTTTATTAACTACGTTCCGAGGTTGATGTTCACAATTCGGAAACTTTAGTGTAACTGGGAAGTGTAGATTTACTAAATGTACTATCATTTTGTCCCGATTTCGAGCAACAATATTTACACTTTTTGTGTTGGAATCCCGTCGCAGTATATGTTGTGGACGATAATTCGTACATTGGATATATAGGCATGCTCTGAGTTATCAGTAAAAGAAGCTATGTATTTTATTTAGTTTTTAACATGAAATAAGGGAAAATATGGTATGCTATCTTTTTGTCCCGGAATATAAATATAGGATTGCAATGAGTATGTCATTGAAAGGATATCGGGAGTGTTTGAATTTAGAACAAAGGTGACCGCGCGCAAGAGGATCGAATGGATACGTATGACAGAGCCGAGTGCGATAGACGAATGGAAGTGACTTCATGGGTGCGGCATGTGTTTCAAGTACCTGGTCTACCGAGGTTGCGGAGAAAGAGACATGATTGGGACGGAAAGTCTGAGTGTGAAAAAAGGACAGAATTAATGGTTTAAATAAGGGTGCAAGGCCGCAAGCGAATTAGCGTGTATAAGAAAGTCCAAGTCAGTCTAACAGTTTAGTCTAAGACAGTCCATCGGTCAGTCGAAGAGTGTCCAAGGTCTAATAGTTTTCTGTCAAAAGCAGTGTGTCAAAGTCTAAAGTCAGTTTATAAGGGTCAGTTTAAGAAAGATCAGAAAAGCCCATAGTGAATCTCTCTTGTCTCATAGCCAGTCGCCGGAATTTTATTTATAAGCTTATTTCATTCTATTAAGAAGCCAATAATACTATCTTAAGTCAATCCACTCAAAAACCGATCCTATATAAATAACTATAACATTAGGAAGTTTTGAAGGAAAAAATTTTCAGTATTTGTTGGTCTGATTAAATGAATAAAAGTCAATAAAAGTGGTAAAAGCAAAATATAAACGGTTTTCTTTAATTTTCCTCGTGAAACTTGAAATGCGTGAAAATGAGGCGTTCTGTAAATCTAGTGCTAATGAAACTGGCCATGAAATAAAGAACGATGCCTTAGCATGTGCGATGTTATCGTACATCCGTAGATATGTGCGGAAGAATAATTATGGCAGTGGCAAACTTGGATGATACAAAATATAACTAAGCTGAAAGAAAAGGAATGTTCTTGAATAAGTCGGAAAAAACAGCAGCGAAGAAGATAAACGATAGCAACGAACAGAAAAAGCCTGTCAACCGAGAAATAAGAGGAAGAGGGAAGAGAATGCTTCAAAAGTGGTAAACAATGACATTTCGCGAATGGCTGTCATTCCAAGATGCCCGGTACAAGGATAAGTAGGAGAAAATGGTTAATAAATCAACATAAGCGTATAGATACGTTCCTATTACAAGTAAAGAAAAGTACGAGTAGACGATTTATGATTGATTTATAGTTGATTCATACCGCATTGTACATGTAAATATAGGGATTGGTTTATGAATTATAAGCCTCTGACAAAAGAAATTATTTTCCAACTAATAACTATACACAGAATAATTTAAGAACAGTAGATATTGGCGACATTATAAAAACATATGTAAAGAATAATACATTCGACATAACTCTACAAAGTATATATAACGTTCCAGACAAGAGTCAGAAACGACTAATAATTGATAATTATAAATAAAAATAAGAGACCAATAATAATAGTGCAAAGTTATTAAGAACGTGTCAAATCAAATAGAAACGTATATTATTAAAAGTAATAAATTAGATGATAGTGCGAAAATGGTACAGAGATTTTGTCACGTAAATATTACAAACATTTAAGAAATATCACACAAACGGTTAGTTAGAAGCTTAGAAAATTTAGATATTAAAGATATTTATTGCAATAGTTGTAGTATTGCTAAGTCAACCAAATCTTCGCGCAAAATCTATTGAAACTGAGCAAATGAAAAATATACTAAAATTAGTAGATTCGAATTTATGTGAAACTTTTTTAATAAAATCAATGAAAAGTTCGAAGTATTTCCTCACGCTTACTTGATTCACACTTGAGAAAAACGATGATGTGTTATTTAAAAGGCAAACACGAAGTATCAGAATCCATGTGAAAATATATAGCGAGAATAGAAAGAGAAACAGACGTAAAATGTATGTAGGGATTGGTTTGGGTGAAGGGGCTAAAATAGTGTTGTGTTACTTCTTAATAAAATACAATAAGCTTATACGTAGATTGACGGCTATGAAATAAGAGGGATTCGCTATGGGCACGTTCGACTTTGACTTCTTACCGACATACTCTTAGACACTAGCTTAAGAACTCTTAAAGACTGGACACCGTAGATCGTTCATGACTGACAACTGTGGAGACTGAAGCTGCCCGCGCCCTTGTGCGCCCTTATTTAAAGCATTCATCCTATCCTTCCATACCCAGGCTTTCCTTTGCCATCATGTCCCTTTCCCACGCAACCTCGGTGGGCCAGGTACTTCAACCACTCTGGACGCATCCCTAAACTTATATTCCTGCAGAGCCACGGTATCCGTCTGCGGATACCGCCTGCGGTGACGGTCGCAGGTATGGTTCGGATTTACAAGTATTGTGCGCGTTACCGGGGCCCGCCAACTGGCGACCGCGCCGTGCCTCGAGCTAATGCTTTATAACGGCTTCGCGAAAAAGATGTTATTGTACTTTCTAGCGTCGCCGCCGCAGGGGAACGCGTGTGTAGGTGTTGGACACGCGGCTTGGAAAAACCCTGCCCTCACCGTTGAAGGATCATCGGACAAGTTGGACCTACCCTTGCGGGAAGCAGCTCACTTGGCCGTGGCTGCGGGTTGTCTAGCAGCCCGTAGCCTCGTTACCAGCGGGGGCCACGTGGAGGCGGAGCTGCCATCTTTCGCTCGGTCCCAGCAGGATAGCGTGTGCCGATATACCTGCACCGTCCCGGTATCCGTCTCTGGATACCGCCTGCGGTGACGGTCGCAGGCGGGTTCGGATATACAGTCGTTAGTGGGCAATTGATTCAAAAACTCAAACTGTACCGAAATGCTTCAATCCTTTTCTATAAACTCATCGCAATAAAGCACGCCATAGAAAACACTGCCTTCCACCGAAATAAGAACTTCGCCATCTATTGCAACTCCATAAACGCTATTACAATGATCCAAAACAATTGGATCAACGACGTTGTCATCCAAGACTACCGAAAATCTTATATAGAATCAACCCTTAGAAGTAATACCATAACAACAATCTGGGTTACCTCCCAAGTGGGTATCATCGGAAATGAAACTGCCGATAAAACGGCTGGGGATACAGCTAACTCGTCTGGTTACAACAATCTACTTCCAGACAACTCCAGATATTTCATTATAGTAAACACTCCAGAGATAAACATCAGTTCAATATAAAAGCCCGTTTGGGTGATATCCTGGAGGACAACGGATCTATCTAGAGACTGCTGAACTAGTTAAAGCGGACTCAGTTGCATAAGCAATTATAAATCCTACTTCGAGTCGCTAATAATCCACCCAGTGGTTGATGCGACTTTATACTCTGGATAAAAATTAAAAAAAAAAAATAACCGGTGACTTAATAACTGCAATTACAGATATATGATCTGAGGAAAGTTCTAACGAAGAGCTAATCTTTGTGTAACTCGGAAAGATATTTTTGATCACAAAGAAGTCCAACAGATAAGGTAGTTTCTTTAGGTTAGTTGACCAGTATGTGGGTTCGTTTCAACTAAGGTAATTGAGTTTGTTACAGTTCGTGCATTTTAAGGGGTTTCTTACTTCTTGGTAGTAACATTCTCCATTGAGAATGTTTGGCATTATGATCGCCGCCTGCAATGAATCTTTCTTCCAAGCTTCTGAAGAAGTAGTCAAATCTATCTTTAGAGAAGTTGTGTTTAAGGGGACAGTATACCACAGACAATGTAACCGAACGATACCAGTCTTCTATAACCATATTCGTTGCTTGGATATAATCTGTTTCGAGCGATGCGAGTTCACGGTGTTTCACAGTAGATTTGATGATAATTGCAGAGAGCCCCGTGGGCTCTTCCACTAGGATGTTACGTATGATAGTGTTTATATTCATGTATTTTTATAAAATTTTGATTTGTAAAATGTATTTCAGAAATAAACATCGCTTGTATGTCTTGGTTATTTAAGGAGAATTCTAATTGGTCTTTAAATTGGACTAGACAATTAGTGTTCCAGAGTGCTATGCCCAATGGTTTCATTTTGATGTATTAGATTTTAGTTTATCTATAACAATTGTTAGTAGTGACAATTGGTTATTGATTAGCTCCGTTTGTTTTTGAATTCATTTTTCTAGTCTGCAAAAGTTATCAGTATTTTGAGATCAAGGAGTACGATCTTGTAACGCGAAGTCACGTATCGTATCATTGTTTCGACTTTTACGAATCGCCTGAGCGTATGAAATTGATAAAGTAATGTGGTTATAGGTATTTCGTGGGTGATTCATTGTGTCCATGATCTTAGGTTTAGGGAATCTTTTATTATATAATTCCTTGTAATCTATGCAGCTTCCGTAATGCGCGGGGTGGTTTCTTTCGCAGTGAACACATTTCGCTGGAGTTTCAGCTGATTTATTGCACTGTGCTTTTGGGTGAGGCTCAGAACATTTGATACAATGATATATATGTGGTTATAATATTTCATTACAATTTTTTTGTTTTGTTTTGTTTTGTAGGGTGATTCCATTTTAACAATAGAATTCATTAAACTGTTTATATTGCATATCTCCTTGTTGTTAACTTTTTCTTTTGGATCAATATAAAATAGGGGTAATGAATTTTTTGTAATGCTGTGCTTAATGTTATCAATATAAATTATTTCGTGACCAAATTTCGAAAATCCAGTTTTCCATTCGTCTTAGTTTACTAACTACTTAATGTTATGAAACATCCTTAAGTACTTAGTTATTTTTCTGTACGAATCGAATTTGGCCGAAAAAATGTTTATGTGGTTGTTATTGATTTTTAGCTTATATTCGTTCCTGTTTATGACTTTCTCCAATGAGCTTGTCATTGTTTGAATGTCAATAATATCGTTAAGGATGCTTCGATAACATCCGTAGGGTTGTCAATGAAATTTAGTTTAGGAAATCTATTCGTGGTGTTGACAGGGTTCGTCAACGATATGTATGTGGCTGAGTTTATATTTCCATCTCCATCTGGTCTACGTTTTTTATTGTTGTTATTGTCGCGTCTTATTTGTAGATAGAATCTGTAGATTCAGCAATCTGCCACAGAGAGAGAAAAGTGTTGCGATTTAGATTCGAATCGCTTGCAATTGGAGATCTTTCCTGAGCCATCTTCGATATAGATTTCCGAGTTTAGAAAATCTTGTCAAGGGGCACTATATTAAGTGTGGACCAATAACGCGTCTTTCATCATATTTATTTTATTTATATTACGCTACGTTCGACTTCAAGAAACTTCTTAACGTAATCTTGGTTTGTAACAGAAACTTCGCAAAGTAGAATCACACAAGTCAGTACGCTACGGCAGCTAAGTGTCTACTCGACCTACACCTAACGTTTATAATAATTCATTATAATTCAATGAATGGTATAAAACCAATGATTCCAATCAATTAAACATGCTGCACACAGAGCATAATAGCTTCAGCTCCGAGTTATCACCTTGTACATACGAATAGGCATTCAACAACGACTATTCTATATTATTTTACATGAAGGAAAGAAATGACTTTATCTATACGATGGTCGGTTCGACAAAGAATGGTCAAAATCTGATTGTAAGTAGAAACGCGCGTATTAAATTAAAAAACCCAAAGATATAATAATTGTTAATTCGTATAGTGAATAGGTGCCCATTAATAGTTTTGTTTGTGCTATTTCGTGAACCCACAAATGGTAACCCCGACATCGACAATGAGTAACGCAAATGTAATAGAATAGACCAACAATAAGCTGAACATAACCTCCATGTGTAGAACATAACCTCCATGCAACAGAAATTCACGAAAGTTGGAGACAATTTGGTCTAACGATAAACCTTTCAAAATGCAATATAGGAAAAAAGGAACTAGTATTTTTCAGCCACACTATTATTAAAGATGGATTAAAGGTTTTCCTAAACCCACCAGCCTAAAAAAAATTGAGATGTTCTTCAGGTATGGTCAGTCAACTTTTATCATCGCTTTTTGCCAAGTATTGTCAAAATACTGGGTTCGTGATGCGAACTATTTCATAATAAAAAGTCAGAAAGAGACAAAGCAATTATTTTGAATAAAGAGGTGGTTTATCAATTCGACGAAGCTAAAGAAATGGTCACAAGAGCAATACTATTGGTATATCCAACATCAAATCCAAAATTAGCATATCCTTATACCAAAAACAGTCCCTTCGGTAAGAGGCCACAGGAATACTACAACCGTTGAAATTCTTTAGTAAGTAGTTAAACCCAAATGAAATCAAATGCTCTGCGTTCGATAGAGATTTATTATAGCAGTATATTTGTCTACATATAAAAACATGTTAGATATCTCATCGAAAAGAGACGGTTACACGATCAGAATGATCGCAGCCCTTCACGTACATAAAAACGTCTTAGACGAAAAAATTGCCTAAACAGCAAGGTCAGGAAGACATTTACAATTTATTTACATTTAAAAATTCATATCAAACATCACTTATAGTGAGGGACAAAGTTGAACCAATGAATAATGGACAAAGCTGAACTAATGAAAAAAACAAACCAAACTCCTATGTGCTGCTCCAAATCTATGATATGATAAATAATAGTTTTGTAGGAAATAGTAAATTATTTATATATGGCGGTATAGAGATTGAAAAGAATTTCTTACGCATATTAATTTACAATTATTTAATTACAACTAGGAAAAAAAGATTTTGTTCTATTCTATTTTCCATTGTCAGTTATTCATTTGTATTTCTGTCTCAATTTTGCACCCTGTTTTCATGTTTACGTATTTCTTGTGTATAATTTTACACGAAAACCAGGATTGTTTACGTTCAAAGCACGCGCAACGCTTAGAAGAAGTGTAATGATAGTAGTTATCAATAAATCGTTGACAATCGTTGAAAACAACACACCTGAATCGACAAAATGGAACGTATAGCGAACAACGATAGATATGCAATAATTTCCTTGTTGAAGATAGGATCTTCGAGCCGACAAGTGTGCAAAAAGTATTCAATATCTCCATCTAAAGTGCAATGAATAAGAAACAAATATTGCGACGATATTCCAAAACCTTCTACAGGACAGCACAGAATAAGGCGGACCTTGCTGATCTCGTGTATTCAGGAACAGCAAAATCCAGTGTAATATGAATGAAATTATTCGAAAAAATAGAAGGGCTACGTTGCAACCGTTAAACCTTACGGAAGGTTTTGAAAGAAATGAATTTGAAGGCGGTCGAAAAGAGAGACGTATGAAGAAAGATGTATGAGTATGTGTGGTCGTTTCTATAGAAAATGAATATCATGGTGTACAGAAATACGAGAGAAATAAAGAATACGAGAAAGTTGAGAAAACAATGGTCCGTCGAGTGGAATTTGGACGGCTGGGCGCATGCGAGAGACAGTGCGTTGTGGCGACAGTGATGTGGCCGTAACGTGTGTTAATCGAGAATTTTGTATTTTATTATTTCCATACTTGTTAATAAATAGTGTTTTACATAGAGCGCTCTAATTTACCATTTCCATCATCCACAAGACAAACCGAAGTTAAGCAAAAAACAGAAAACAAGAAGTCCACTTGACTTTGGCCGAAAAGCTATATACATTGGTCTCTAAACGACTGGAAATATGTTGTGTGATTAAATGAATTTAGAATTAATAAATCTTTATCTGGTGGACGTTAATAGGCACGGATTCGGAAAGGCGAGTCGTTACAAAATTAACACGTAAATGAAACAGTAAAAATCGGTGGAACATCTGTTGTATGTTGAGGAGGTGTTTCGCAGAATATGATGTTGGATCGTTGTGTCGCATTAATAATAAAATGAATCAATACATGTATAGGAAATTTTGGATGCAAAATTACGCGAAACGATAGAGAACATACCAATTAATGAAAATGACATTGTATTCCAGTAGGATAGAGATCCAACGCACTTAATAAAAATTCTGCAAAACTGGTTGGAATCTCAACCATTTCAGGTTTTAGGCTGTCCAAGTCCAAGCCTGAATCCTACAGAGAATCTATGTGCAATACTTAAGAAAAGTAATCAAAAGCTGAATATGACAAAGTACCAAAAAATCGTGAGTGAGAATCGAACAATAGTGGTATGCAATTTCTCCAAAAGTATGCACAAATTTAGTAAAGAGTGTGCTGAAACGAATAGCGACCGTTTTGAGGGCAAAGAGTTTATGGGCAAAATATTAAATTCACATAAAACTCATTCTTTATTACTGTTTGGTTTGTGCATAATTGTGTCACAAAAGAATGAAACAACTGTTAACTGTTTTCATTGGTTCAATTTTGCTACTTGCTATATAATAAAAAGAAGGGAAAATACGGTGGCAGATTTTCTATCAAAAATTAACCCTTTCGATACTACTGACGCCCATTGGCGGCAGCCATGAAACGTTCTCTGGGTACTACCGTCGCCTATTGACGGCACCGGCGAAACCTCACCGATGACTGTCGCGATCCGAATGAAAAGTTTAGTGTCAATCACGCTCGAGATTTCTATGAATACCGCAAAACACGTTTCCGCGGCTTCCAGTGCAACCACTCTTGTGGAAAATTTTCTCGTACTACTATTAGAGCCGACTCTATTAGAGCCGATATCGATGACAGAATAGAAATTCATTGCGTTCTTTCGACACTCGTTGATTCGTTTTCGGCCGTTACCTAAATCAAACATCAGTCGAATGTTGTACACCCATTTCATGCACGAAAAGCTCTTTTCGAAACCTAAGTGGCTCACCGTTTATTGTTACAACCCTCAATATGGGTAACGATGGATTGCTTCCACCATGTGAAGATGTTAGAAACGTACATAAAATATACACCATTTGTAATGTCGCACAGTGGCACCGATACGTTGAAATGGCAAAAAACATTTTTCAGCTGATAATCACATATGTATACCTTATTTATGTATTTCATAAATTTCAAATATACAGGATAGTTCATACACAAAAAAAAAAATGATACTATATCACGATCCATAATCTTAGTTAACTATAGAAAAAGAATTTTTTCTGAAATCAAACTTTTCCAAAATGACATTTTGCCACTTTTTGGCGTATCGAATCCACGGTGCACTGATCTGCTGGTCCCGTGTTTACTAATTTCCAGCAGCCTCTTATTCCCTTTGGTATCTATATGTAATTTATCCTTTTAATATTATCATTACTCACACTGTCTCTTACTCCTCACTATCTTACTCCTAGATGACGTTCTTATAGCTAGACGGACGGTAGAGGAAGACAAAGATTTTACGTGAGATTTTCCGTTAATTTAGCTTGTATAAACTCCGAATTCGCTTGGATAAATATTCCTTTTTGCATATACAAGTTACCTATTTAGGTTATTCGATAGACAAAGAAGAGTTCAAACATAGCACACAGAACATCCAATCGGTTTTGGACTATCCTGTTCCTCGTAACGCCAAGAAAGTGCACAGGGTTCATAAGGTTCGCAGGCTATTTTAGCCGATTTATAAAAGATTTGTTGGTTTGCGCATGACCTCTATACGACCTCCTAAAAAAGGATACGCCGTTTTGTTTCGAACGAAAGGAACATTTTGCGTTTAAGAACTTATAAGCCAAAAACCATAAGACTGGATCCTAGCGGTCTATGACCCCTGCCTCAAAACCGAACTCCCCTATGACGCAAGTAGCAGTGGATTCGAAGGAATACCGTTGCAAAAATAACCCAGTAATCGACTGAGACCAAAGTTTTATTTTTTGATTGCAATAGCTTCCGTCTTACGCTCAGAAAACAAAGTGCAAATTTGATAGAATGCCAGGGCGATAGATTCTTGATCAGTTGGTATGAACGATGAGTGAGTAATAGCGGGTAACAGTATAACGAGGGCAGCCTGGTAACAATGAATGAATAGAAGAGAGAGTGTGGTATGAGTGAGAGATGTACAAGTACGAAAAGATAGAAGCATGCGATTCGGCAAAAAAACCAAACCAAAGGCAATTCAAACATTATTTTGTACTACAGTAAAACATCGATTTTTTTCTCTCGTCAATGTTATGTCGATATTTTAATTAAAAGCATATCACAAGTTTCTTATTGAGTGAATGGCCCGCTCGAATTAAAGCGGGAATAAACTCATTTTTTCGGCAATAGACGCGTTCACGAAATTCATTGAATTCTACCCTTGCAAGACGACCACGGCAGACGAAGTAATGAAACGCGTACAAGAATATTTTTGGGATTGCAGCAAACCGCATCGAATCATTGGCGATAGGGAAACTTCGTCTAAGTTCCATGTGTTTAAACAATTTCTAAAAGGCGGTACTAGTACGCATGTACTGGTCACAGTCCGGACACAATGAGCGAACAGCCAAATTGAAATAATTGACTCCTAATCCCTAAATTGACTAAATTGTCTAAACTGACTCATAAAATTGTGCGAAACCACAAGGAACTGTTGCTATATGCTAAGGCAAGTTACGTACGCCATGAACGATATCAGCATAAACCAACTGAGTCATGCCAATGGCCGACTACGACTTATCTTGGAGACATATACCGAAGAGAATAGAAACTTAGGTGAGATTAGGGACACGGAATCTGATAATATTAGAAAGATCCAAGAAAAAGATAAACAAATATACGATCGGCAACATAAACCGAAAACCGTGTATCAGAAGGGCGATTATGTAATGGTGAAAACTCGTGACATAACTATCGGAGAAAATAAACAGTTAATTTTTAAGTTTAAAGGGAAAGTTTGTCTTTACACTTATTTTTTACACTTGTCGATAAGAAATGTTTTCTTTTGTTAAACCGTTATTTCGTTTAAGGAATATAACCTAATTCGCGACATGTATAAGAAACAGTAAAGTACTTTTAACTTTTAAAATATAATTTTCATACAAATTGGGACGCTAAACATACTCAATCTGTTGTCCTTGTCATGCCTAAACACAAGACATTAATTATTGAAACAATTTCTTGTGCTACTTCCAATTGTAATAGAAACAATTATAATGTTTATTTCTTATTGTTCTTCTATATAACTTCTATACACGTAAAATAATAATTTATACAGAAGTTGTGGTTATTGGTTCAACTATGCTTCTTATTGTAAATCAAACATTAAAGTATGGAGGTAGTAACGTCATGGTCTATGGCTGCATAGACCAGTCATGCCACAATCAGTGGCAAATAAAATTGAGTATTTATGGATGGTATACTGGATATAAATATCGTAGTATTGAGGGTTGAAGGGCCCTAGGAAGGGAAATAATTTTAAAAGTGAAAGCGGAGCGAATGAGTGTCTTAGTCTTAAACCTCAGTTTTAAGTGAGTGCATGGGAACACTTGGGCTGTTCCTCGAGAACGAGTGACAATAAACAGCGTCCTCGGATTCGGCTCGAACATTTGAGCTAGTATGTGGAGTGTGTGAGGACGAACAAGAGTAACCGTGTGTAAGGATTGTATAGAAGGAATATTTATGCCAGTGCTGAGAGCGGGCGAAGAGTGAAAATGTAGGGTACGTGAACCACCGAGGACGAAGTTACCAGGTGTGTGTGTGCGTGTGCGTGTGTAAGAGAGAGAGAGAGAGAGAGAGAGAGAGAGAGAGAGAGAGCTCTACAACCGCACAGAAGTAGCATACAAGTATACGGAGAATATAATTGCTTTGATCCATATGTTGACAAAACTCCACCCCCAGGTAGACAAAAAAAAGGTTACAGAATAGAACCTACAAAATAATCAGAAAACTAAGCAAACAGCTTACCATCTCAACTTAAATCTTTAATTAATAACATCACGCGCCATTACTCAAAACTCCACAGACTATATAAACTACACCACAAAAATCTAAATACTAAAATCATATCTAACGCACAACTAAAAAATATCAAATAATAGAAACATTATATTACACAATTTTTCGGTAGAATGTACATGATTTTCTTCCCCACCTTCTCAACTACACCACAATAGACAATAGAACTCGCAATCAGAAACTACAACTCTTTCGTCACAAGCCGAAATTCTCAACATGCAAGCGGAGTAGTAACCATATTAGTTAAGAATACATTATACAGTAAATAAACCCCAATCACATGCAACATGGAATTAATAACAGCTAAAATAAATTTACATCCCAATATTTATCTCTACAATGTGCATATTCCAAATAGCTGCCATTTACACGAAATCGAACCAAATACGAAATCGAACTAAATAACCTCTTTAGAAAACTACAAAAATCATGCATAATAACAGGAGACTTCAATAGCTACACCATACTTTGGAGATCAGCAAAAACCGATAATACAGAAAAAATTGTAGAAAAGGTGATACTAATTGTAAGCCATAATATAGTACTACTCAACGGTCTAGAACCAACTCATTTCAACGTGGCAAATGAAATCTTCAGCTCAACTGATGTATGTACAACCGAAACGTATGATGTAAGGGCGAGTGTTTAACCCTTTGCGGACGAGAGACGACAGTTGGTGTTTATGTTAGATTTCGTTACCTCCAACGAATAGAAACGCACTATTGGTTCTTGGAAAGATTCCTTACCTGTTGATGTTCTTTCGTACGAAGTGTGAAATGACACATCTTAACAGAGATAAGATAAAATTAATGAAAAATTCTTCTAAGACTGTGGCTCTGACAATGGTTCCTACGTTAGTTGAGACTTCGCGATCGTGGCGAAAGTATCGGAAGAATTTGCATAGAGTGATTTTCTTTAAACCCCGAGAAAAATGGATTTCACAAGTGAACTCAGCTCTAGTGAAAACGAATTTTGTTTTGATACGATCCAAGACAAAATCCAACGTATTCATAAGGAAATTAGTGGAATAGAAAGTGAAAGAAGCGATGAAGATGATGACATAGTAGTGGGTGTGAGAACTCGAAAAATCAGAGTAATAGATAGCAAATACGAAAGTGATAGTGATGCCTCACAAACCTCTGATAAATTAGAATGGACAGATTCTGATGAATCCAGGGAAATACCACCCAGAATGAAATTCATACCGGGCGAAAGACCTGCAGGGCCACAGGTATCCTCCAATGTAAAAGAACCTCTGCATTTCTTCAAGATGTTCTTTACCGACGATGTTTTTTAACCGATCAAGTAATAATAGATGCAAACTATGCTGCAAAAAAGTTAAAAGTAAGTGCGCTATGGTTACGATCGCTCTGGCAAATATGGTACAATGTCACAAAGGAAGAATTTTGAGCGCTTATCGCAGTGATTGTAAATATGGGGATAATACCACTGGCCAATATGAAAGAATATTGGTCAACGGGACCAATAAGCCACATTTCATTTTATGCGAACAGCTTTAAACCAATAAGCCACATTTCATTTTATGCGAACAGCTTTACAAGAGATCGATTTACCCAAATTTTTTGAATGTTACATGTACAAATAGTATCGGCACAAGATAGCAACACTACAACACGTTTACAGCTCATAACTGGCTACCTTCATTATATAAACTCAAGACTTTTGAATCATTTTACATCCAGCGAAGAAATTTGTGTCGACGAATTAGTCGTCAAATTCAAAGGTCGAATTTCATCTACTACATATAATCCACAGAAACCAACTAAATGGAGAACTCGAATTTATACACTGGCAGATTTCAATACGGGTGATATTTGTAGAATTTTACCTTACTATGGCAGCCTTACAACGGAAACATTGATAAGACCGAACCTTCCAGTATCGACAAAAATCCCTTTACACTTATATACAATGTTATTGAATAAAGTTCCAGATGCGCCGGAACATAGCAGGTTTATAAATCGATATTACACTAATTACATTTTAGTTAATGAATTATATAAACTGAAGTGTCATTTGACTG
>NW_016921252.1:0-469 GCF_001483705.2 Eufriesea mexicana
TGCTACAGAATGTTGCTGGAAAATTCAATTTTACTGACATTTTCGACTAATTTCGTTGTGAGCAAACTTCCTTGCATAGGTTCGAAGGAAAGATCTTTTTGGCGTGCTATAGGCATTGCAGTGCTACAGAATGTTGCTGGAAAATTCAATTTTACTGACATTTTCGACTAATTTCGTTGTGAGCAAACTTCCTTGCATAGGTTCGAAGGAAAGATCTTTTTGGCGTGCTATAGGCATTGCAGTGCTACAGAATGTTGCTGGAAAATTCAATTTTACTGACATTCTCGATTAATATCGTAGTGAGCTAAATTTATTGCATAAATAAGGAGGAAATATTCAATTGGCGTGATATAGCTATTGCAACCCTATAGAATCTGTGTGGCAATTTCAATTTTATTGTCATTTGCGACTAATATCGTGGTGAGCCAAATTTATTGTATAAATACGGAGGAAAGATTCAATTGGCGTG
>NW_016921253.1:0-2981 GCF_001483705.2 Eufriesea mexicana
TAGCATTGCAATGGATATAGCATGCCAATAGAACCTTTCCTCCTTATTTATGCAACAAAATTCTCTCACCCCGTTATTAGTCGAAAATGTCAGTAAGATTGAATTCTCCTTTCAGATTCAATAGCATTGCAATGTTTATTGGATGCCAATAGAATCTTTCCACCTTATTTATACAACAAAATTAGCTCACCACGATATTAGTCGAGAAAGTCAATATAATTGAATTTTCCAGTGAGATTCTATAGCATTGCTATTGTTATAGCATGCCAATAAAATCTTTCCTCCTTGTTTATGCAACAAAATTATCTCTCCACGATGTTAGTCGTAAATGTCAATAAAATTGAATTTTCCACTGAGATTCTATAGCACTGCAATGGCTATAGCATGCCAATAGAACCTTTCCTCCTTATGTATGCAAGAAAATTAGCTCAACGCGGTATTTATCGAAAATGTCCATAAAATTGAATTTTCCAATAAGATTCTATAGCACTGAAATAGCTATAGCGTGCCCAAAGAATATTTCCTCCTTATTTATGCAACAAATTTACCTCACCACGACATCAGTCGAGAATGTCAATAAAATTGAGCTTTCCCGTCAGATTCTATAGCATTGCAATGGCGATAGCATGCCAATACTATCTTTCCTGCTTATTTATGCAACAAATTTACCTCACCACGACATCAGTCGAGAATGTCAATAAAATTGAATTTTCCTTCCAGATTCAATAGCATTGCAATGGATATAGCATGCCAATAGAACCTTTCCTCCTTATTTATGCCACAAAACTAGCTCACCACGGTATTAGTCGAAAATGTCAATAAAATTGAATTTTCCTTCCAGATTCAATAGCATTGCAATGGATATAGCATGCCAATAGAACCTTTCCTCCTTATTTATGCAACAAAATTCGCTCACCCCGTTATTAGTCGAAAATGTCAATAAGATTGAATTTTCCTTTCAGATTCAATAGCATTGCAATGGCTATTGCATGCCAATAGAATCTTTCCTCCTTATTTATGCATCAAAATTCGCTCACCACGATATTAGTCGAAAAAGTCAATATAATTGTATTTTCCAGTGAGATTCTATAGCATTGCTATGGCTATAGCATGCCAATACTATCTATCCTGCTTATTTATGCAACAAAATTAGCTCACCACGATATTAGTCGAAAATGTCAATAAAATTGAATTTTCCTCTCAGATTCGATAGCATTGCAATTGCTATAGCATGCCAATAGAATCTTTCCTCCTTATTTATGCCACAAAACTAGCTCACCACGGTATTAGTCGAAAATGTCAATAAAATTGAATTTTCCTTCCAGATTCAATAGCATTGCAATGGATATAGCATGCCAATAGAACCTTTCCTCCTTATTTATGCAACAAAATTCGCTCACCCCGTTATTAGTCGAAAATGTCAATAAGATTGAATTTTCCTTTCAGATTCAATAGCATTGCAATGGCTATTGCATGCCAATAGAATCTTTCCTCCTTATTTATGCATCAAAATTCGCTCACCACGATATTAGTCGAAAAAGTCAATATAATTGTATTTTCCAGTGAGATTCTATAGCATTGCTATGGTTATAGCATGCCAATAAAATCTTTCCTCCTTGTTTATGCAAGCAAATTAACTCTCCACGATATTAGTCGTAAATGTCAATAAAATTGAAATTCCCACTGAGATTCCCTAGCACTGCAATGGCTATAGCATGCCAATAGAACCTTTCCTCCTTATGTATGCAACAAAAGTAGCTCACCGCGTTATTAATCGAAAATGTCCGTAAAATTGAATTTTCCAGTAAGATTCTATAGTACTGAAATATCTAGAGCGTTCCCATAGAATCTTTCCTCCTAATTTATGCAACAAAATTACCTCACCACGATATCAGTCGAGTATGTCATTAAAATTGGGTTTTCCCGTCAGATTCAATAGCATTGGATTGGCTATAGCATGCCAATAGAATCTTTCCTCCTTATTTATGCAACAAAATTAGTCTACCACGATATAAGTCGATAATGTCAATAAAATTGAATTTTCCAGTCAGATTCTGTAGCATTGCAATGGCTATAAGATGCCAATAGTACCTTTCCTCCTTATGTATGCAACAAAATAAGCTCACCGCGATATTAATCGAAAATGTCCATAAAATTGAATTTTCCAGTCAGACTCTGTAGCATTGCAATGGCTATAACATGCCAGTAGAACCTTTCCTACTTATTTTTGCATCAAGATTACCTCAAAACGTTATTAATCGAGAATGACAAAGAAATTGAGTTTCCCAGTCAGATTCCATACTACTGTAATGGCTAAGGCGTGTCCATAGAATCTTTTCTCCTTATCTATGCAACAAAATTAGCTCCCCACGATATTAATCGAAAATGTCCATAAAATTGAATTTTCCAGTCAGATTCTATAGCACTGCAATTGCTATAGCATGTCAATCGAATCTTTCCTCCTTATTTATGCAACAAAACTAGCTCACCCCTTTAAGAGTCGAAAATGTCCATAAAATTGAATTCTCCAGTCAGATTGTATAGCACTGCAATGGCTATAGCATGCCAATAGAACCTTTCCTCCTTATGTATGCAACAAAATTAGCTCACCACGATATTAATCGAAAATGACCATAAAATTGAATTTTCCCGTCAGATTCTATTGTACCGAAATAGCTATAGCGTGCTCATAGAATCTTTCCTCCTCATTTATGCAACAAAATTAGCTCAGCACGGTATTAGTCGAAAATGTCAATAAAATTGAATTTTCCTTTCAGATTTAATAGCATTGGAATGGCCATAGTATGCCAGTAAATACTTTCCTCCTTATTTATCCAACAGAACCAGCTCACCACTATAGCAGTCGAAAATGTCAATAAAATTGAATTCTCCATTCAAACTGTATAGCATTGTAATTTCTATAGCATGCCAATAGAATCTTTCCTCCTTATGTATGCAACAAAATTAGCTCACCGCGATAT
>NW_016921254.1:0-9673 GCF_001483705.2 Eufriesea mexicana
TCGTTGTGAGCTGACTTTGCTGCATAAATAAGGTGGAAATATTCTGTCGGCGTGCGATAGCCACTGCAGAGCCGTAGAATCCGTCTGGAAAATTCAATTTTATAGTCATTTTCGTCTAATACAGTGGTGAGCTAACTTTCTTGCATAAATTAGGAGGAAAGAGTCTATTGGCGTGCTATAGCCATTGCATTGCTACAGGATCAGGATGGAAAATTCAATTTTATTGACACTATCGACTAATATCGTGGTGAGCTAATTCTCATGCATAAATAAGGAGGAAAGATTATATTGGCGTGCTATAGCCATTGCAGAGCTGTAGAATCCGTATGGAAAATTCAATTTTATAGTCATTTTCGACAAATATAGTGGTGAGCTAATTTTCATGCGTAAATAAGGAGGGAAGATTTTATTGGCGTGCTATAGCCATTGCAGAGCTGTAGAATCCGGCTGGTAAATTCAATTTTATTGACATTTTCTACTAATATCGTGGTGAGCAAACTTTCGTGCATAAATAAGGAGGAAAGATTATATTGACGTGCTATAGCCATGGCAATGCTCTTGAATCTACCTGGAAAATTCAATTTTATTTACATTTTCGACTAATATCGTGGTGAGCTAGCTGTCTTGCATAAATAAGGAGGAAAGATGCCATTGGCGCTCTATAGTCACTCCAGTGTTTTTGAATCTGGCAGGAAAATCCAATTTTACTGACATTCTCGACCAACATCGAGGTGAGCTAGCTGTCTTACATAAATAAGGAGGAATGGTTTCATTAGCGAGCTATAGCCATTGTATTGGTTTAGCATCTGACTGGAAAATTCAATTTTATTGCCATTTTCGACTAATTTCGTGGTGAGGTAACTTTCTTGCATAAATAAGGAGGACAGATTCTTTTGGCGTGCCACAGCCGTTGCATTGCTATAGGATCTCGCTGGAAAACTCAATTTTACTGACATTATCAACTAATATCGTGGTGAGCTATCTTTCTTTGATAAATAAGTAGGAAAGATATTATTGGCGTGCTATAGCCATTGCAGAGCTACACAATCCGTCTGGAAAACTCAATTTTACTGACATTATCAACAAATATCGTGGTGAGCTAACGTTCTTCCATATTTAGGAAGAAAGACTCCGTTGGCGTGCTATAGCTATCGCAATGATATAGAATCAGGCCGGAAAATACAATTTTATTGACATTTTCGACTAATATCGTGGTGAGGTAAGTATCTTGCATGAATAAAGAGGACAGATACTATTGGCGTGCTACAGCCATTGCAATGCTACAGAGTCAGACTGCGGAATTCAATGTTATTGGCATTCCCGACATATATCGTTGTGAGCGGACTTTCCTGCATAAATAAGGTGGAAAGATTCTATTGACGTGCAGTAGCCATAGCACTGCTACAGGATATGGCTGGAAAATTCAATTTTCTTGACATTTTCGACATATATCGTGGAGAGGTAATTTTCTTGCAAAAATAAGGAGGGAAGATTTTATTGGCGTGCTAAAGCCATTGCATAGCTATAGAATCCGGCTGGAAAATTCAATTTTATTGTCATTTCCTACTATTATCGTGGTGAGCAAGCTTTCGTGCATAAATACGGAGGAAAGATTCTATTGGCGTGCTATAACCACTGCAATGTTTTTGAATCTGGCAGGAAAATACAATTTCACAGACATTTTCGACTAATATAGTGGTGAACTGACTTCCTTGCATAAATGAGGAGGATAGATTCTATTGGCGCGCTATAGCCATAGCAGTGGTTTAGAATCTGGCCGGAATATCCAATTTTATTGTCATTTTCTACTAATATCGTGGTGAGCAAACTTTCGTGCATAAATAAGGAGGAAAGATTCTATTGACGTGCTGTAGCCATTGCATTGCTTCAGGATATGGCTGGAAAGTTCAATTTTATTGACATTTTCCACTTACATGGTGGTGAGCTAACTTTCTTGCTTAGATAAGGAGGAAGCATGCTTTTTGCGTGCTGTAGCCATTGCAGAGCTGTAGAATCCGGCTGGAAAATTAAATTTTATTGTCATTTTTTACTAATATCGTGGTGATCTAACTTTCGTGCATAAATAAGGAGGAAAGATTGTATTGACGTGCTATAGCCATTGCACGGCAATAGAATCCGGCTTGAAAACTCAATTTTATTGACATTTTCGACAAATATCGAGGTGAGCTAATTTTCTTGAATAAATAAGGAGGGAAGATTCTATTGGCGTGCTATAGCCATTGCAAAGCTATAGAATCCGGCTGGAAAATTCAATTTTATTGTCATTTTCTACTAATATCGTGGTGATCTAACTTTCGTGCAAAAATAAGGAGGAAAGATTCCATTGGCGTGATGTAACCACTGCAATGTTTTTGAATCTGGCAGGAAAATACAATTTCACTGACATTTTCGGCTAATATAGTAGTGAACTGACTTCCTTGCATAAGTGAGGAGGATAGATTCTATTGGCGCGCTATAGCCATAGCAGTGGTTTAGAATCTGTCCGGAATATTCAATTTCATTGACATTTTCTACTAATATCGTGGTGAGCTATCTTTCGTGCATAAATAAGGATGAAAGATTCTATTGACGTGCTGTAGCCGTTGCATTGCTACAGGATATGGCTGGAAAATTCAATTTTATTGGCATTTTCGACTTATATAGTGATGAGCTAACTTTCTTGATTAGAAGAGGAGGAAGGATGCTTTTGGCGTGCAGTAGCCATTGCAATGCTATTGAATCAGGGTGGAAAATTCAATTTTATTGACATTTTCGACAAATATCGTGATGAGCTAATTTTCTTGCATAAATAAGGAGGAAAGATTATATTGACGTGCTTTAGCCATTGCACGGCTATAGATTCCGTCTGGAAAATTCAATTTTATAGTCATTTTCGACTAATATAGTGGTGTGCTAACTTTCTTGCATTAATGAGGAGGAAAGAATCTATTGGCGTACTATAGCCATTGCATTGCTATAGGGTCTGGCCGGAAAATTCAATTTTCTGTCATTTTCGCTAATATCGTGGTGAGCTAACGTTCTTCCATATTTAGGAGGAAAGACTCTGTTGGCTTGCTATAGCTATAGCAATGATATAGTGTCAGGCCGGAAAATAAAATTTTATTGGCATTTTCGACTAATATCATGGTGAGGTATGTATCTTGCATGAATAAGGAGGACAGATACTATTGGCGTGCTACAGCCATTGCACTGCTACAGAGTCAGACTGAGGAATTCAATTTTATTGGCATTACCGACATATATCGTTGTGAGCTGACTTTGCTGCATAAATAAGGTGGAAATATTCTGTCGGCGTGCGATAGCCATTGCAGAGCTGTAGAATCCGTCTGAAAAATTCAATTTTATAGTCATTTTCGACTAATACAGTGGTGAGCTAACTTTCTTGCATAAATTAGGAGGAAAGAGTCTATTGGCGTGCTATAGCCATTGCATTGCTACAGGATCAGGATGGAAAATTCAATTTTATTGACATTATCGACTAATATCGTGGTGAGCTAATTCTCTTGCATAAATAAGGAGGAAAGATTATATTGGCGTGCTATAGCCATTGCAGATCTGTAGAATCCGTATGGAAAATTCAATTTTATAGTCATTTTCGACAAATATAGCGGTGAGCTAATTTTCATGCGTAAATAAGGGTGGAAGATTTTATTGGCGTGCAATAGCCATTGCAGAGCTGTAGAATCCGACTGGTAAATTCAATTTTATTGACATTTTCCACTAATATCGTGGTGAGCAAGCTTTCGAGCAAAACTAAGGAGGAAAGATTATATTGACGTGCTATAGCCATGGCAATGCTCTAGAATCTACCTGAAAAATACAATTCTATTTACATTTTCAACTAATATCGCGGTGAGCTAGCTGTCTTGCATAAATAAGGAGGAAAGATTCCATTGGCGCGCTATAGTCTCTGCAGTGTTTTTGAATCTGGCAGGAAAATCCAACTTTACTGACATTTTCGACCAACATCGAGATGAGCTAGCTGTCTTACATAAATTAGGAGGAATGGTTGCATTAGCGAGCTATAGCCATTGTATTGGTTTAGCATCTGACTGGACAATTCAATTTTATTGCCATTTTCGACTAATTTCGTGGTGAGATAACTTTCTTGCATAAATAAGGAGGACAGATCCTTTTGGCGTGCCACAGCCGTTGCATTGCTATAGGATCTCGCTGGAAAACTCAATTTTACTGACATTTTCAACTAATATCGTGGTGAGCTATCTTTCTTTGATAAATAAGTAGGAAAGATATTATTGGCGTGCTATAGCCATTGCAGAGCTATACAATCCGTCTGGAAAATTCAATTTTATAGTCATTTTCGACTAATATAGTGGTGAGCTGACTTTCTTGCATAAATGAGGAGGAAAGAATCTATTGGCGTACTGTAGCCATTGCATTGTTATAGGGTCTGGGTGGAAAATTCAATTTTTTGACATTTTCGCTAATATCGTGGTGAGCTGACGTTCTTCCATATTTAGGAAGGAAGACTCCGTTGGCGTGCTATAGCTATGGCAATGATATAGAATCAGGCCGGAAAATACAATTTTATTGACATTTTCGACTAATATCGTGGTGAGGTAAGTATCTTTCACGAATAAAGAGGACAGATCCTATTGGCGTGCTACAGCCATTGCAATGCTACAGAGTCAGACTGGGGAAATCAATGTTATTGGCATTCCCTACATATATCGTTGTGAGCTGACTTTCCTGCATAAATAAGGTGGAAAGATTCTATTGACGTGCAATAGCCATAGCACTGGTACAGGATATGACTGGAAAATTCAATTTCATTGACATTTTCTACTAATACCGTGGTGAGCTGACTTTCGTGCATAAATAAGGATGAAAGATTCTATTGACGTGCAGTAGCCACAGCACTGCTACAGGATTTGGCTGGAAAATTCAATTTTATTGACATTTTCGACATATATCGTGGAGAGGTAATTTTCTTGCATAAATAAGGAGGGAAGATTATATTGGCGTGCTATAGCCATAGCAGTGGTTTAGAATCTGGCCGGAATATCCAATTTCATTGACATTTTCTACTAATATCGTGGTGAGATAACTTTCGTGCATAAATAAGGAGGAAAGATTATATTGACGTGCTATAGCCATTGCACGGCAATAGAATCCGGCTTGAAAATTCAATTTTATAGACATTTTCGACTAATATAGTGGTGAGCAAGCTTTCTTGCATAAATGAGGAGGAAAGATTCTATTCGCGGACCATAGCCATGGCAATGCTCTAGAATCTACCTGGAAAGTTTAATTTTATTGACATTTTCGACTAATATCGTGGTGAGCTAGCTGTCTTGCATAAATGAGGAGGATAGATTCTATTGGCGCGCTATAGCCATAGCAGTGGTTAAGAATCTGGCCGGAATATTCAATTTCATTGACATTTTCTGCTAATTTCGTGGTGAGCTAGCTTTCGTGCATAAATAAGGATGAAAGATTCTATTGACGTGCAATAGCCATAGCACTGCTACAGGATATGACTGGAAAATTCAATTTCGTTGACATTTTCTACTAATATCGTGGTGAGCTGACTTTCGTGCATAAATAAGGATGAAAGATTCTATTGACGTGCTATAACCACTGCAATGTTTTTGAGTCTGGCAGGAAAATACAGTTTTACTGACATTTTCGACTAATATAGTGGTGTACTGACTTCCTTGCATAAATGAGGAGGATAGATTCCATTGGCGTGCTATAGCCACTGCAGTGTTTTTGAATCTGGCCGGAATATTCAATTTCATTGACATATTCTACTAATATCGTGGTGAGTGAGCTGTCTTACATCAATAAGGAGGAATGGTTGCATTAGCGTGCTATAGCCATCTTAGTGGTTTAGAATCTGACTGGAAAATTCAATTTTATTGCCATTTTCGACTAATTTCGTGGTGAGGTAACTTTCTTGCATAAATAATGAGGACAGATTCTATTGGCGTGCTACAGCCGTTGCATTGCTATAGGATCTCGCTGGAAAATTCAATTTTACTGACATTTTCAACTAATATCGTGGTGAGCTAACTTTCTTTCATAAATAGCTAGGAAAGATATTATTGGCGTGCTATAGCCATTGCAGAGCTATAGAATCCGTCTGGAAAATCCAATTTTATAGTCATTCTCGACTAATATTGTGGTGTGCTAACTTTCTTGCATAAATGAGGAGGAAAGACTCTGTTGGCGTGCTATAGCTATAGCAATGATATAGAATCAGGCCGGAAAATACAATTTTATTGACATTTTCGACTAATATCATGGTGAGGAAAGTATCTTGCATGAATAAGGAGGACAGATACTATTGGCGTGCTACAGTCATTGCAATGCTACAGAGTCAGACTGAGGAATTCAATTTTATTGGCATTACCGACATATTTCGTTGTGAGCTGACTTTCCTGCATAAAAAAGGTGGAAATATGCTATCGGCGTGCGATAGCCATTGCAGAGCTGTAGAATCCGTCTGGAAAATTCAATTTTATTGTCGTTTTCCACTAATACAGTGGTGAGCTAACTTTCTTGCATAAATTAGGAGGAAAGAGTCTATTGGCGTGCTATAGCCATTTTATTGCTACAGGATCTGGATGGAAAATTCAATCTTATTGACACTATCGACTAATATCGTGGTGAGCTAATTCTCTTGCATAAATATGGAGGAAAGATTATATTGGCGTGCTATAGCCATTGCAGAGCTGAAGAATCCGTCTGGAAAATTCAATTTTATAATCATTTTCGACTTATATTGCGGTGAGCAAGCTGTCTGGCAAAATATGGAGGAAAGGTGCCCATTGGCGTGCTGTAGCCGTTGCAATGATATAAAGTCTGGCTGGAATATTCAATTTCACTGACATTTTCTACTAATATCGAAGTGGGCTAACTTTCGTGCATAAATATGGATTAAAGATTCTATTGACGTGCTGTAGCCATTGCACTGCAACAGGATATGGCTGGAAAATTCAATTTTATTGAGATTTTCGACTCATATAGTGGTGAGCTAACTTTCTTGCTTAGATAAGGAGGAAGGATGCTTTTGGCGTGCTGTAGCCATTGCAGATCTATAGAATCCGGCTGGAATATACAATTTAATTGACATTTTCCATTTATATCGTGGTGAGCAAACGTTCGTGCCGAAGTAAGGACGAAAGATTCCATTGACGAGCTGTAGCCATTGCATTGCTATAGGATCTCGCTGGAAAATTCAATTTTACTGACATTTTCGACTAATATCGTGGTGAGCTAACTTTCTTTCATAAATAAGGAGGGAAGATTCTATTGGCCTACTGTAGCCGTTGCAATGCTGTAGAATCAGGCTGGAAAATTAAATTTTATTTACATTTTCGCCTAATATCGTGTTGATCTAATCTTCTTGCATAAATAACGGGGAAAAATTCTATTGGCGTGTTATAGCAATTGCACTGCATTATAACTGGGCAGGAAAATTCAATTTTATAGACATTTTCCGCTAATATCGTGGTGAGCTAGCTTTCTTGCTTAGATAAGCAGGAAGGAAGCTATTGGCGTGCTATGGCCTTTGCAATGCTATAGATTCTGAGTGGAAAATTCAATTTTAATGACATTTTCGTCTAATATCGTGGTGAGCTAGCTGTCTTGCATAAATAAGGAGGAAAGATATCATTGGCGTGCTATAGCCATTGCAATGCAATAGAATCTGCCTGGAAAATTCAATTTTATAGACATTTTCCGCTAATATCGCTTTGAGCTAGCTTTCTTGCTTAGATAAGCAGGAAGGACGCTATTGGTGTGCTGTGGCCTTTGCAGTGCAATCGAATCTGCCTGGAAAATTCAATTTTATTGACATTTTCGACTAATATCGTGGTGAGCGAACTTTCTTGGTTCCATAAGGAGGAAGGACACTATTGGCGTGCTATGGTCATTGCAATGCTATAGAATCTGCCTGGAAAATTCAATTTTATTGACATTTTCGACAAATATCGTGGTGAGCTAGCTGTCTTGCATAAATGAGGGCAGAAGCTGGGAAGGGTTCTGGTGTAAGGTGTCCGCCAGAAACCACGATGGAACTGATGATCCCTATAGCTGCAAAGCCGAACTGCGCAGTGCGGGAGTCTTCGGTGAAGTTGTAGGACCCGATCCGGCAAGTCCACTTACCTCGCCTCCTCGTTGGTGCCCTTGGGATCCAGTGGGTACCGCCCCTTGCACTATGTGCATGCCACTGGACGCGAAAGAGGGAGTGGCCATGGGCCATGGAGACCTTCGGTTGGATCTCATATCCATGCCAGACCTGAAGTGGCCCAAAGAGAAATGCGCCAATACGGGTATCTCCCCGGGCGATCTCCTTAAGCCTACTAGGGTCCTGCGCGGGTTGACTTCCTCCGCTGGTTGGACCTGCTCATTTCTTTGGTTTGTGTCGATATAAATTCGCACCCAACATCTGCCGCTATATCCAAAATGGACCAGGTACGGCAAAGCTGCGCATAGGCGCCGAGAAGCTTAGGAAACAATAGTTGTCTTGCATAAATAAGGAGGAAAGATTCCATTGGCGTGCTATAGCCATTGCAATACAACAGAATCAGGCTGGCTAATTCAATTTTATTTTCATTTTCGTCTAATATCATGGCGAGCTAATTTTCTTGCATTAATAAGGAGGGAAGATTCTATTGGACTACTATAGCCTTTGCAATGCTATAGAATCTGGCTGGAAAATTCAATTTTATTTACATTTTCGACTAATATCATGTTGAGCTAATCTGCTTGCATAAATAAGGGGGAAATCTCTATTGGCGTGTTATAGAAATTGCACTGCAATATAATAGGGCAGGAAAATTCAATTTTATAGACGTTTTCCAATAATATCGTGGTGAGCTAGCTTTCTTGCTTAGATAAGCAGGAAGGGCGCTATTGGAGTGCTTTGGCCATTGCAATGCTATAGATTCTGAATGGAAAATTCAATTTTTTTGACATTTGCGACAAATAGAGTGGTGAGCTAGCTGACTAGCATAAATAAGGAGGAAAGATACCATTGGCGTGCTATAGCCATTGCAATGCTATAGAATCTGCCTGGAAAATACAATTTTATAGACATTTTCCGCTGATATCGTGGTGAGCTAACTTTCTTGCTTAGATAAGGAGGAAGGACCCTATTGGTGTGCTATGGCCATTGCACGGCAATAGAATCCGGCTTGAAAATTCAATTTTAAAGACATTTTCGACTAATATAGTGGTGAGCAAGCTGTCTTGCATAAATAAGGAGGAAAGATTCCATTGGCGTGCTATAGCCATAGCAATACTACAGAATCTGCCTGGAAAATTCAACTTTATTGACATTCTCGACTAATATCGTGCGGAGCTAACTTTCGTGCATAAATAAGTAGAAAAGATTCTATTGCCGTGCTATAGCCATTGCATGGCTATAGGATCTCGTTGGAAAATTCAATTTTACTGACATTTTCGACTATTTTCGTGGTGTGCTAACTTTCTTTCGTAAATAAGGAGGAGAGATACTATTGGCGTGCTATAGCCATTGCAATGCTATAGAATCTGCCTGGAAAATTCAATTTTATTGACATTTTCGACCAATATCGTGGTGAGCTATCTCCCTTGTATACGTAAGGAGGAAGAATCCCATTGGCCTTCTATAGCCATTGCAATGCTGTAGAATCTGGCTGGA
>NW_016921254.1:10090-15415 GCF_001483705.2 Eufriesea mexicana
TTCATTGACATTTTCTACTAATATCGTGGTGAGCTGACTTTCGTGCATAAATAAGGATGAAAGATTCTATTGACGTGCAGTAGCCATAGCACTGCTACAGGATATGGCTGGAAAATTCAATTCTCTTGACATTTTCGACATATATGTTGGAGATGTAATTTTCTTGCATAAATAAGGAGGGAAGGTTTTATTGGCGTGCTATAGCCATTGCAGAGCTATAGAATCCGGCTGGAAAATTCAATTTTATTGTCATTTCCTACTAATATCGTGGTGAGCAAACTTTCGTGCATAAATACGGAGGAATGATTCCATTGGCATGCTATAACCACTGCAATGTTTTTGAATCTGGCAGGAAAATACAATTTTACTAACATTTTCGGCTAATATCGTGGTGAGCTAACTTTCTTTCATAAGTAAGGAGTAAAGATATTATTGGCGTGCTATAGCCATTGCAGTGCTTTAGATTCTGGCTGGAATATACAATTTCATTGACATTTTCCATTTACATCGTGGTGAGCAAACTTTCATGCATAAATAAGGAGGAAATATTATATTTACGTGCTATAGCCATGGCAATGCTCTAGAATCTACACGGAAAGTTCAATTTTATTGACATTTTCGACTAATATCGTATTGAGCTACCATTCTTTCATAAATATGGAGGAAAGGAATTATTGGCGTGCTATATCCATTACAGAGCTATAGAAACCGGCTGGAAAATTCAATTTTATTGTCATTTTCTACTAATATCGTGGTGAGCAATCTGTCGTGCATATATAAGGTGGAAAGATTCCATTGGCGTGCTATAACCACTGCAATGGTTTTGAATCTGGCAGGAGAATTCAATTTTACTGACGTTTTCGACTAATATAGTGGTGAACTGACTTCCTTGCATAAATGAGGAGGATACATTCTATTGGCGCGCTGTAGCCATAGCAGTGGTTTAGAACGTGGCCGGAATATTCAATTTCATTGACATTTTCGACTAATATCGTGGTGAGCTAACTTTCGTTCATAAATAAGGATGAAAGATGCTATTGACGTGCTGTAGCCATTGCATTGCTACAGGATATGGCTGGAAAATTCAATTTTATTGACATTTTCCACTTATATGGTGGTGAGCTATCTTTCTTGCTCAGATAAGGAGGTAGCATGCTTATGGCGTGCTGTAGCCATCGCAATGCTATAGAATCTGGCTGGAAAATTCAATTTTATTGACATTTTCCACTTATATGGTGGTGAGCTATCTTTCTTGCTCAGATAAGGAGGTAGCATGCTTATGGCGTGCTGTAGCCATCGCAATGCTATAGAATCTGGCTGGAAAATTCAATTTTATTGATATTTTCGACAAATATCGTGGTTATCTAATATTCTTGCATAAATAAGGAGGGAATATTTTATTGGCGTGCTATAGCCATTGCACGGCAATAGAATCCTGCTTGAAAATTCAGTTCTATAGACATTTTCGACTTATATAGTGGTGAGCAAACTTTCTTGCATAAATGAGGAGGAAAGATTCTATTGGCGTACCGTAGCCATGGCAATGCTCTAGAATCTAGCTGGAAAATTCAATTTTACTGACATTCTCGACTGATATCGTCGTGAGCTAACTGTCTTGCATAAATAAGGAGGAAAGTTTCCATTGGCGTGCTGTAGCCACTGCAATGTTTTTGAGTCTGGCAGGAAAATACAGTTTTACTGACATTTTCGACAAATATAGTGGTGTACTGACTTCCTTGCATAAATGAGGAGGATAGATTCTATTGGCGCGCTATAGCCATAGCAGTGTTTTTGAATCTGGCAGGAAAATTCAGTTTTACTGACATTTTCGACCAATATCGAGGTGAGTGAGCTGTCTTACATAAATAAGGAGGAATGGTTGCATTAGCGTGCTATAGCCATTGTAGTGGTTTAGAATCTGACTGGAAAATTCAATTTTATTGCCATTTTCGACTAATTTCGTGTTGAGGTAACTTTCTTGCATAAATAAGGAGGACAGATTCTATTGGCGTGCTACAGCCGTTGCATTGCTATAGGATCTCCCTGGAAAATTCAATTTTTTGACATTTTCGCTAATATCGTGGTGAGCTAACGTTCTTCCATATTTAGGAGGAAAGACTCTGTTGGCGTGCTATAGCCATTGCAGAGCTGTAGAATCCGTCTGGAAAATTCAATTTTATAGTCATTTTCGAAAAAATTTATTGTGAGCTAATTTTCTTGCATAAATAAGGAGGAAATATTATATTGGCGTGCTATAGCCATTGCAGAGCTGTAGAATCCGTCTGGAAAATTCAATTTTATAGTCATTTTCGAAAAAATTTATTGTGAGCTAATTTTCTTGCGTAAATAAGGAGGGAAGATTCCATTGACGAGCTGTAGCCATTGCATTTCTACAGGATCTGCCTGGAAAATTCAGTTTTATTGACATTTTCGACTAATATCGTGGTGAGCTAATTTTCTTGCATAAATAAGGAGGAAAGATTATATTAGCATGCTATAGCCATTGCAGAGCTGAAGAATCCGTCTGGAAAATTCAATTTTATAGTCATTTTCGACAAAATTTATTGTGAGCTAATTTTCTTGCGTAAATAAGGAGGGAAGATTCCATTGACGAGCTGTAGCCATTGCATTTCTACAGGATCTGCCTGGAAAATTCAGTTTTATTGACATTTTCGACTAATATCGTGGTGAGCTAATTTTCTTGCATAAATAAGGAGGAAAGATTATATTAGCATGCTATAGCCATTGCAGAGCTGAAGAATCCGTCTGGAAAATTCAATTTTATAGTCATTTACGACTAATATTGTGGTGAGCAATCTGTCTGGCAAAATATGGAGGAAAGGTGCCCATTGGGGTGCTGTAGCCGTTGCAATGGTATAAAGTCTGGCTGGAATATTCAATTTCATGGACATTTTCTACTAATATCGAAGTGGGCTAACTTTTGTGCATAAATATGGATTAAAGATTCTATTGACGTGCTGTAGCCATTGCACTGCAGCAGGATATGGCTGGAAAATTCAATTTTATTGACATTTTCGACTAATATCGTGGTGAGATAACTTTCTTTCATAAGTAAGGAAGAAAGATATTATTGGCGTCCCATAGCCATTGCAGTGCTTTAGATTCTGGCTGGAATATTCAATTTCATTGACATTTTCCATTTACATCGTGGTGAGCAAACTTTCATGCCTATGTAAGGAGGAAAGATTCCATTGACGAGCTGAAGCCATTGCATTGCTACAGGATCTAGATGGAAAATACAATTTTATTGACATTTCCGACTAATACCGTGGTAAATTAGCTGTCATGCATAAATGAGGAGGAAAGATTCTATTGGCGTGCTATAGCCATAGCAGTGCTCTAGAATCTGCCTGGAAAATTCAATTTTATTGACATTTTCGACTAGTATCGTGATGAGCTAGCTGTCTTGCATAAATGAGGGCAGAAGCTGGGGAGGGTTCTGCTGTAAGGTGTCCGCCAGAAACCACGATGGAACTGATGATCCCTACAGCCGCAAAGCCGAGCTGCGCAGTGCGGGAGACTTCGGTGAAGTTGTAGGGCCCGATCCGGCAAGTCCATTTACCTCGCCTCCTCGTTGGTGCCTTTGGGGTCCAGTGGGTACCGCCCCTTGCACTATGTGCATGCCACTGGACGCGAAAGAGGGAGTGGCAATGGAGGAGACCTTCGGTTGGATCTCATATCCATGCCAGACCTGAAGTGGCCCAAAGAGAAATGCGCCAATACGGGTATCTCCCCGGGCGATCTCCTTAAGCCTACTAGGGTCCTGCGCGGGTTGACTTCCTCCGCTGGTTGGACCTGCTCATTTCTTTGGTTTGTGTCGATATAAATTCGCACCCAACATCTGCCGCTATACCCGAAATGGACCAGGTACGGCAAAGCTGCGCATATGCGTCGAGAAGCTTAAGAAACAATAGTTGTCTTTCATAAATAAGGAGGGAAGATTCTATTGGACTACTATAGCCATTGCAATTCTATAGAATCTGGCAGGAAATTTCAATTTTATTTACATTTTCGACTAATATCGTGTTGAGCTAATCTGCTTGCATAAATAAGGGGGAAAATCTCTATTGGCGTGTTATAGCAATTGCACTGCAATATAATAGGGCAGGAAAATTCAATTTTATAGACATTTTCCGCTAATATCTTGGTGAGCTAGCTTTCTTGCTTAGATAAGCAGGAAGGGCGCTATTGGAGTGCTATGGCCATTGCAATGCTATAGATTCTGACTGGAAAATTCAATTTTTTTGACATTTGCTACTAATAGAGTGGTGAGCTAGCTGCCTTGCATAAATAAGGGGGAAAGATACCATTGGCGTCCTATAGCCATTGCAATGCTATAGAATCTGCCTGGAAAATACAATTTTATAGACATTTTCCGCTGATATCGTGGTGAGCTAACTTTCTTGCTTAGATAAGAAGGAAGGCCCCTATTGGCGTGCTATGGCCATTGCAACGCTATAGAATCTGCCAGGAAAATCCAATTTTATTGACATTTTCGACTTATATCGTGGTAAGCAAGCTGTCTTGCATAAATAAGGAGGAAAGATTCCATTGGCGTGCTATAGCCATAGCAATGCTACAGGATCTGCCTGGAAAATTCAACTTTATTGACATTCTCGACTAATATCGTGGGGAGCTAACTTTCGTGCATAAATAGGTAGAAAAGTTTATATTACCATGCTATAGCCATTGCATGGCTATAGGATCTCGTTGGAAAATTCAATTTTACTGACATTTTCGACTAAAATCGTGGTGTGCTAACTTTCTTTCATAAGTAAGGAGGAGAGATACTATTGGCGTGCTATAGCCATTGCAATGCTACAGAATCTGCCTGGAAAATTCAATTTTATTGACATTTTCGACCAATATCGTGGTGAGCTATCTCCCTTGTATACGTAAGGAGGAAGAAACCCATTGGCCTTCTATAGCCATTGCAATGCTGTAGAATCTGGCTGGAAAATACAATTTTACTGACATTTTCGTCTAATATAGTGGTGAACTGACTTCCTTGCATAAATGAGGAGGCTAGATTCTATTGGCGCGCTATAGCCATAGCAGTGGTTAGATAGATTCTATTAGCGCGCTATAGCCATAGCAGTGGTTTAGAATCTGGCCGGAATATTCAATTTCATTGACATTCTCTACTAATTTCGTGGTGAGCTAGCTTTCGTGCATAAATAAGAATGAAAGATTCTATTGACGTGCAATAGCCATAGCACTGCTACAGGATATGGCTGGAAAATTCAATTCATTGACATTTTCTACTAATATCGTGATGAGCTGACTTTCGTGCATAAATAAGGA
>NW_016921254.1:17044-18056 GCF_001483705.2 Eufriesea mexicana
TAATATCGTTTTGAGCTAGCTTTCTTGCTTAGATAAGCAGGAAGCACGCTATTGGTGTGCTGTGGCCTTTGCAATGCAATCGAATCTGCCTGGAAAATTCAATTTTATTGACATTGTCGACTAATATCGTGGTGAGCGAACTTTCTTGGTTCCATAAGGAGGAAGGACACTATTGGCGTGCTATGGCCATTGCAATGCTATAGAATCTTCCTGGAAAATTCAATTTTATTGACATTTTCGACCAATATCGTGGTGAGCTATCTCCCTTGTATACGTAAGGAGGAAGAATCCCATTGGCCTTATATAGCCATTGCAATGCTGTGGAATCTGGCAGGAAAATACAATTTTACTGACATTTTCGACTAATATAGTGGTGAACTGACTTCCTTGCATAAATGAGGAGGATAGATTCTATTGGCGCGCTATAGGCATAGCAGTGGTTTAGAATCTGGCCGGAATATTCAATTTCAGTGACATTTTCTACTAATTTCGTGGTGAGCTAACTTTCGAGCATAAATAAGGATGAAAGATTCTATTGACGTGCAATAGCCATAGCACTGCTACAGAATATGGCTGAAAAATTCAATTTTCTTGACATTTTCGACATATATCGTGGAGAGGTAATTTTCTTGCATAAATAAGGAGGGAAGATTTTATTGGCGTGCTATAGCTATTGCAGAGCTATAGAATCCGGCTGGAAAATTCAATTTTATTGTCATTTCCTACTAATATCGTGGTGAGCAAACTTTCGTGAATAAATACGGAGGAAAGATTCCATTGGCGTGCTATAACCACTGCAATGTTTTTGAATCTGGCAGGAAAATACAATTTTACAAACATTTTCGACTAATATCGTGGTGAGCTAACATTCTTTCATAAGTAAGGAGGAGGATAGGTTCTATTGGCGCGCTATAGCCATATCAGTGGTTTAGAATCTGGCCGGAATATACAATTTCATTGACATTTTCTACTAATATCGTGGCGAGCTAACTTTCGTGCGTAAATAAGGATG
>NW_016921255.1:0-941 GCF_001483705.2 Eufriesea mexicana
GGCCAGCAATAGCGGTCGTGGCACGATAGGTTGTGTTTTGTTAGGTTAGATACGGTTAGGTTATGTTACGTTCGGTTTGGATAGATTCGACCTTCGTGGTGTAAACTGACATTCGGTGGATTTCTACGCTCTGGGGTGCTCTACTACATATTGCTTGGCCCTGGGCTGTCCAGCAATAGTTGTCGCGACACGATACGTTGAGATATGTTACAGGCAATAGTTGTCGCGACACGATACGTTGAGATATGTTACGTTCGTTCTTGTCCGGTTTCTCTGCGATAGCTTTCGTTTCTGCGCTGTACACAGTTATACGGTGTATATCTGGGCTCTACATTGTTCAAATAGCCTCTGTTTCGCTCTTGGGACGCCAGTAGTAATGGTCGCGGCACGTTAGGTTGATTTGGATTACGCTTGCCTATGCTACGTTTGGTTAGGTTACGCATGGATGGCTTTGACTTTTGCGCTATACGCTGCAAATTGGTGACCATCTGCGCTTTACTGCGCTCTAATATGTTCTGCACGGCCCTGTGAGGCCAGCGATATATGTCTCGGCACGTTCGGTCTGTTTGGATTACGCTTCGTTGTGCTACGCTTTGTTAGGATATGTTTGCATGGCTTTGACTTTTGCGATATACGCTGGCATTCGGTGGATTTCTGAGCTCTACTCTCCTCTACTAAGTTCTGCTTGGCGGTGGAGAGTCCAGAAATAGTGCCCTAGATCCGACTGGTTTTGTTACGTTGCGTTTGGTTTTTTACGATTGACTATGTTCGGAGAGGATAACTTTGCATTTTGCGCTATACGCAAGTATTCGCTGGACATCTACGCTCTACGTTGCTATACTATACGCTGCTCTGCTCTGGTGAGGCCATCTGCTCTGGTGAGGCCAGCAATAGCTTTCTCGGCACGTTAGGTATAACTAGGCTACTCTTGGTCAGGTTAT
>NW_016921256.1:0-2702 GCF_001483705.2 Eufriesea mexicana
ACCGCACATCCATACAGACATACATCTGTCGTTCCATACATCATCCCATCCATACATCCATCCTCCATACATCCATCCATCCGTACGTCCATCCACCAATCCATCCATCCATCTATACATCCATACATCCATACATCCATACACCCGCACATCCATAAGTCCATCCAACCATACAACAATCCATGCAGACATCCTTACATACATCCATACATACATCCATGCGTACGTCCAGACATACATCCATACAACCATCCGTACTCCGATACATACATCTATTCATACTTCCATCCATCCATTCATACTTACAACCATCCATACATCCATGCAAACATCCATTCATACATGCATCCATACATCCATACATCCATCCATCCATACATTCATCCATCCATTCATACATCCATACATAATGTATACATACATCCATACATCCATTCATACATCCATCCATATATCCATACATACTCCTATACATACATACTTACACACATCCAAACACACATCAGTACATACGCACATACATACATCCATACATACATCCATAAATACATCTACACGTACATCCATACATCCATACATCTGTACATCCATCCTTCCACACATCCATTCGTTCATACGTCCATCCATCCAGAACCCATCCATCCATTCACAGATCCATTCATTCGTCAATACTTCATTACGTCCACCCATCCATCCATTCATCCACCATACCATACACGCATCCATCCATCCATAAATCCAACGATCCAGACATCCATCCATACATACATTCACACAACCATACATCCATCCATCCGCGCATCCATCCGTCCATACATGCAAACACAATTACATCCATACAAAGATCCAAACACATATCCATACATACATCCATACATGCATCCACACATACATCCATTCATACATCCATACATACATCCATACTCCCATACATACATCCATACATACACACATACATACATACATACGTACATCCATACAAACATACATACATACATCCATACGCACATCCATACAACTATACATACATCCATTCATGCATACATGAATCCATCCACCCACCCATCCATCCACCCATGCATCCATCCACCCAGCCACCCATCCATCCATCCCAGCATCCATCCATCCTTCCATACACCCATCCATTCATACATGCACCCATACATCCATCCATCCATAAACCCATCCAGCCATACATCCTTACATCCACACATACGTACATCCATACATACGAACACACATGAATTCCATACATCCATACCTCCATACATCCACTCACCCATAAATCCATACGTCCATACAGCCACATATCCATCCATCCATACGACCATCCATCCATCCATCCATCCATAGAGCCACCCAACTATGAAACCATCTTTCCATACATCCATCCATACGTCCATACATACATCCATACATACATGCATCCACACATCCAACCATACATCCATACATACATTCATCCATTCATGCATCCATACATCCAAACGTACAACGATCAATACTTCCATCCATCCATCCATCCATACATACATGCATACAACCATACTTACACACATACATACACCCATACAAACGCCCATACGTACATCCATAAATGCACACATCCATAAATCCGAAAATCCATCCATACAACCACCGATCCATAAATGCACGCATACATCCTCCTGTCCAGCTATCCATACATCCATTTACCCATACTTTAACCCATCCGTCCAACCATCGATACATTCATACACCCGTCCCTCCACAAATCCATTTATACGTCCACACATTCATACATCCGTCCATCCATAAATTCATCCATCGATACATACATACAAACAATGATACATATACCCTTCCACACAGGTATCCATGCATCCTTACATACATCCGTTCATACACACGTCCATCCATACATCCCTACATACATACCTCCATAATCATCCCATCCATACATCATTCAATCCATTCATCCATCCATCCATCCGCCCACCAATCCATGCGTCCATCCATCCATCCATTCACACATCCATACATACATCCATCCATATATCCGTACATACATCCATACATACATCCATCCATATATCCGTACATACATCCCTCCGCACGTCCATGTATATATCCATACAACTTTCCATACGTCCCTCCATACATACATCCATACATGAAAGCATGCATACATCCATACATAAATCCATACATGTAACCAGCTATACATCCATACATACGTCCGTAGATACAACCACACATACATCCATGAATACACCGATACACACGTCCACACATACATCCATACATACATCCGAGCAAACAAACATACACACATCCATACATCCAGATATCCATCCATTCGCGCATTCATCCTTCCATATTTCCACACATCCATAAATCCATCCATCGATACACCCATACATCCACACATACATCCATACATACATTCATACATTCACCCCTAAATCCAACCATCCATACAACCATCCATCCTTTCGTCCGTCCATCCATCCATCCATCCATCCATCCGTCCGTCCATCCCATCATCCGTCCAACCACCCATCCGTCCGCCCATCCTACCATCCGCCAGGCACCCATCCGTCCATCCATCCATCCATCCATCCATCCGTCCGTCCATCCCATCATCCGTCCAGCCACCTATCCGTCCGCCCATCCTACCATCCGCCAGGCACCCATCCGTCCATCCATCCATCCATCCACCC
>NW_016921257.1:0-456 GCF_001483705.2 Eufriesea mexicana
AGGATCACTCCTCCTTATTTATGTAAGAAAGTTAGCTCACCACGATACGAGTCGAAAATGTCAGTGAAATTGTATTTTCCTTCCTCAATCTATATCATTGCAATGGCTATAGCACTAAAAATGCATCTTTCCACCATACTGACGCAAGGAAGTTAGCTCTCCACGATACAAGTCGAAAATGTCAACAAAATTGTATTTTCCAGCAACACTCTATATAATTGCAATGGCTATCGCACTCAAAAGGCATCTTTCCTCCTTATTACGGAAGCAAGCTAGCTCACCATGACATTAGTCGAAAATGTCAATAAAATTTAATTTTCCAGGAAGATTCTATAGCTTTGCAATGCCTACAGCACGCCAATAGAACCTTTCCTGCTTATTTATGCAAGAAAGTTAACTCACAGCGATATTAGCCGAAAATGTCAATAAAATTGGATTTTCCAGCCAGATTCTACA
>NW_016921257.1:633-866 GCF_001483705.2 Eufriesea mexicana
GCAAGGATGTTAGCGCACCACGATATTAGTCGAAAATGTCAACAAAATTATAATTTCCAGCCACACTCTATATAATTGCAATGGCTATAGCACTGTAAAAGCACCTTTCCTCCTTATTACGAAAGCAAGTTAGCTCACCATGACATTAGTCGAAAATGTCAATAAAGTTTAATTTTCCAGGAAGATTCTATTGCTTTGCAATGCCTATAGCACGCCAATAGAACCTTTCCTCC
>NW_016921258.1:0-1018 GCF_001483705.2 Eufriesea mexicana
TGTATGTGTTACTTTTGGCTAGGCTTGGAAAGGCAGCTTCGAATTTTGTGCTGAACACTGCTACTCGATTGACCCCTGCTCCCTAATTTGTTCTAATAGGCTTCCCATGGCCACACAGGGGCCATCAATAGCGGTCGTGGCACGTTATGTTTGGATAGAGTACGTTTGTGTAGGTTAGGTTAAGCCATGTTGGGTTAGGGCATCTATGACTTTTGCGCTATACAATGCATTGCGGTGGATTTCTGCGTTATACTCAGCTATAGTATATTCCTCTTGGCCTTGGCGAGGCCAGCAATAGTGTCCTCGGTACGATATTATGAGTTGCGTTACGCTGGGTTATGCCACGCGTGGTTAGGTTAGGATACGCCACCCTTGACTTTCGTGATACACATTGCTGTACGGTGCATTGCTTCTCTCTACTGTGCTCTAATATGTTTTGCCTGGACCTGTGGAGTCTAGAAATAGCGGCCCCGTCTCGTTATGTTGAGTTACACTATGTTTGTTTGGGTTAGGTTAGGACAGGTTAGATTGGCGTATCTCACTCTTTTGTGCTATGTACTGCAGTGCAGTGTATTTCTGCGCTCTACTTACCTCTAGTGAATTCTGCTTGGCGCTGTGGATGCCAGGGATAGTGGCAGCGGGACGTTACGTTGTGTTAGGATACGTTTGGATGCGTTACGATTGGCAATGTTACGATCGGATAGCTTTGACTTTAGTGCCATACACTGCAATTTGGCAGATAGCTGCGATCTACTCTGCTGTAGTATATTCTTGTTGGCTCTTTGGAGGGCAGTAATAGCGGTTTCGGCGTGTTAGGTTGAATAAGGTAAAGTATGTTCATTACACGTTTGGCTTGGGTAGGAAATGATACCCTACACTTTTGCGCTGTACACTGCTTTTCGGTGGAGTTCTGCTTTCTGCTGTGCTATAACATTTTCTGCTCGGCTCTGAGGGGGGCTACCAATGTTGGTCTCGTCACGCCACATTGAGTATCTCTAAGTTTGTGTACGTTAAGCTA
>NW_016921259.1:0-2533 GCF_001483705.2 Eufriesea mexicana
AATCGCAGTATACATCAGAAAAGTCAGAGCTACCCAAACCCTATCAAAACCAACAGAATATAGACGAACGTAGCCTAATCCTAACCAACGTGCCGAGACCGCTGTTGCTGCCATCCCAAGATCCATGCAGAATATACAAGAGCACAGTAGGGCGCAGAAATCCGCGGATAGTGCGTATAGTATAAAAGTCTATACCATCCCATCCTAAGCACACCATACGTAACACAACCGAACGTAGCATAGTTCAACCTAACGTGCCGAGAAGACTATCGCTGGCATTCCGAAAACCGAGTAGAGTATACTAGATCAGAGCAAACCGCAGAAATCCACCGCATTGCAGTGTATAGTGCGAAGGTCATACATACCCTGACCATACTTAACCTAACCTTACATAACCAAGCGTAACCAAACACAACCGAAACTGCCACGGCCGCCATTGCTGGCCATCCGAGAGACAAGCAGCTGATAGTAGAGCAACGCAGTTCACTGGTATCTTCCGAATAGCTGTGTATAGCACAGAGGAAAAAGCTAACACAACCAGGCCTATCCAAACCTTGGCAAACAAAGCGCAACGCAACTCAACATAGCCCGCCGAGACCACCATTGCTGGCATCGCCAGATCCAAGCAGAAAAAACTACTGCACACTAGAGCGCAGAAATTCAACGTATAGCAGCGTATACCACGAAAGTCTGTTCTATCCAAGCATAACCGAAGCTAATGTAACGTAGCCAAACGTATCCTAACTCAAACGAACTGGCCGAGGCAGCGATTACTGGCATCCCCAGAGTAGAGCAGAGTGTAGTAGAACACAGTAGAGCGCAGAAAGCCACCGAGTAGCAGCGTACAGCGCAAAAGGCGAAGACACCCTGGCTAAACTTAACCTAACCTAATATAACCAACGGTAACATAACCCAACCAAATGTGCCACGGCCGCTATTGCTGGCCTCCACAAATTCAAGCAGACGCTAGTAGAGCAATGCAGTGTACAGACATCGGCCGAGCAGCAGTGTACAGCACAAAAGACAAGGCTATCCTAATCAAACGTATCCTTACCTAGCCATGCCATCCTAAACTTGTCTCAACCAAGCGTGCCGAGTCCACGCATGCTGGCCTCCCCAGAGCGAAGCAGAACATACTAGAGCACAGTAGAACGCAATAGTCCACGGCAATGCTGTGTGTGCCACAATAGTCAAAGGTATAATAACCTAACCTCTCTCAACCTAGCCAAGCCAAGCGTAACATAGCTAAACATAATGTGGCGAGAATAATATTGCCGGCCTCCCCATAGAGGCATAATAGCGGTGGCATAATAGGAATAGCGGTGTATAGCACAAACGTTAACGCTATCCCGTTCTAACCTACCCAATCTCAAGGTATGCAGACGTAACGTAATACAAGCTGATGTGCCACCAAAGCCATTGTTGGCCTCACGAGAGCTAAGCAGAGTATAGGAGAGCAATGTAGGGCGCTGGAATCGTCCGAATAGCAGTGTCTTGCAAAAAAGTACTAGATATCCTATCCTAACTTGACGTAACATAACCTAATCAAACGTAACCCATCTCAACCTAACGTACCTAGCCCACAAATGCTGGCCTCCCCATCGGCAACCAGGGCATGTTAGAAGTGAGTAGAGCGCAAAGGTACATAGAATGGCAGTGTATAGCACGAAGGTCAAAGATATCCGAACCAAACCCAAACTAACCTATACTAACCAAACGTAACCTACCTCAACCTAGTGCGCCACGGTCACAATTTCTGGATTTCCCAGAGCAACGCAGGGAACATTAGGTCACAGGAGAGCGCAAAAATCCACGTAATAAGAGTGTACAGCACAAAAGTGAAAGCTGCCATAGCATAACCTAACCAAATATAACAAAGCCAGACGTAACATAACTCACCCTAACGAGCCTAGACCAATATTGCTGTCCTCCTCGGAGTAAAGCAGGTCATGCTAGAGTACAGTGGAGCGCAGAGATCAACGGAAAAGCAGCGTACACCGCGAAAGTCAAAGCTATCCATTCCTTATCCAGACTAACATAACATATCGAAGCGTAGCCTAGTTCAACCTAACGTGCCGAGAGAACAATTGCTGGCCGCCCCATTGCGAAGCGTGGCATATTATTGGAGAATAGAGCGCTGAGTTCCATGGATGGCAATGCATATCACGAACGTCAAAGGCATCACAACCTAACCCAAACAAACTTAACCAAACCAAGCGTAATATTAATCAACCTAGCGGGACGCGACCACTATTTCTGGCCTCCCGAGGGCCATGCAATAAACATTAGAGGATAGTAGGGCGCGGAAATCCATAAAATTGCAGTGTATAGCTGAAAAATCGAAGCTATGCAGACCTTACCGTGCCAACGTAAGCTAACCAATCGTTACCTAACACAACCTAACGTGCCATGGCCACTATTTCTGGCCACAGCAGAGCAACGCAGTGCATATTAGAGAAGAGTAGAGTTCAGAAATCCACCGATAAGCAGTATGCAGCAAAAAATTCAAAGGTACCGCACCTTACCCTAACCA
>NW_016921260.1:0-1433 GCF_001483705.2 Eufriesea mexicana
GCGCAGGAAGGCGCAGAAATTCACCGAATGGAAGTGACTGTCACGAAACTACAAGACACTCTGCCCTAACATAACCAAAAATGTCCTATCCAAAAGTAGCCCAGTTAAGCCTAACGCGCCGAGAACACTATTGCTGGCCACTCGGAGACAGGAAGAGAATATTAGAACACAGGAGAGCGCAGGAACCTGCTGGATAATAGTGTGTAGCGCGAAAGTCGAATCCATCCTAACCAAACAGAAGCATACATGACCGAGATAAGCGTAGCCTAACTCACCGTGACGTGCCGTGGCTATTGCTGGCCTCCCCAGGGCCAAGCAGAGTACGGTAGAGCGCAGTCGAGTGCAGAAACACATCGAATAGCCATGTATAGCACGAAAATCGAAGATGAACTATTCGAGATTTACATAACCTAACCTAACCAAACGTGAACTATCTCAACCTAACGTTCCGCGGCCGCTATTCCTCACCTCCCCAGAGTCGAGCAGAGTATAGCAGAGAAATGTAGAGGGCAGTAATCTACCGAACAGCAGGGTATAGCACAAAAGTCGTGGCTATACAGACCTAACAAAAGCTAACATAACCAAACCAAACGTAGCCTACCACAACGTAACGTGCTGCGGCCGCTATTCGTGGCATTATCCAGTTCTAATTATTACATAGTAGAGCACAGTACAGCGCAGGAGTACTTGGAATAGCAGTGACTAGCACAAATGTCAAATTATCATAACCTAACCTAGCCAAGCGTAACACAAACAAACGCAGCCAAACGCAACCTAACATGGCGAGAACAACACAGCTGGCCTTCACAGAGGGAAGCATAATGTCCTAGAGCTCAGTGGAGCGCAGAAATTCCCCACAATGCAGTGAACAGCACATAGACGTAGACATCCTATCCTAACCCGACATGATTTAAGCCAACCAAGCGTAGCGCAACCCACCATGAAGTGCCGCGACCACTGCTTCTGGCCTCCCGGAGCAAAGCAGAATGCAGCAAAGCACAGCGGGTCACAGAATTCCACAGAATATCAGTGTATATCGCAGAAGTCAATGTAGTATATCCTTACGTAGCCAAACGTGACAGGCGCGCACGTAACTTAACTCAACCTATCTTGGCGAGACCACAATTGATCGCCTCCACAGAGACAAGAACAAGGCTCCAAAGCACAGTATAGCACAGAAATCCACCGCATTGCAGTGAATAGCACAAAAGTCGGACATACCCTGTCCCAACCATACCGTACCTCACCGAAACGAACGCAGTGTAACTAAGCATGACGTGACCAGACCAATATTTCTGACCTCCCAAGAGCCATTCAGGGTTTATTTGAGCCCATTAGATCACGGAAATGCTCCGAATAGCGGTGAGTGTCGCAAAAGTCAAAGTAGCCTAACCTAACACAGCCAAACGTAACTCACCCAAACGTAGCCAAGC
>NW_016921260.1:2463-3476 GCF_001483705.2 Eufriesea mexicana
TCCAACAAATAGCAGTGTATAGCAAAATGACATGGTTATGCAGTCCTAACCTAACCAAACGTGACTCAACCAAACGAACATATCTCAAACTTACGGAGCCTACATCATTATTCCTACCCGCCCCAGATTAAAGCGGTACATATTAGAGCACAGTAGAGCACAGGAATCCGCCGAGCAGCAGAGTACAAGCACAAAAGGTATAGCCTTCCTCTCCTAACCTAGCAAATTGTAGCATAACCGATCGTAACATGACCCAAAGTGACGTACCGCGATCACAATTGCTGGCCTCCCGAGATTCGTGAATGGTATAGTAGAGGAGTGCAGAGCGCAGAAATACACCGAATAACAGTGTACAACACGAAAGACAAAGCTATCCAGTCCTATCCCAAACAAACATAACCTAACCAAACGTAGCATAATCCAACCTAACGTGCTGAGAACACTATTGCCTTCATCCCCGGAGCCTGGCAGAGCATATTGGAGCAGAGTAGAGCCCAAAAAACCCCCGAATAGTAGTCTATAGCACAAAATTCTATGCTATCCCTACCATACCAAACCAAACCTGGCATAACCTTGCGTAACCCAAGCCAACCCAAAGTGCCGCGAACTATATGGCTGATCTTCCGAGAGTCGAATTGAGTATAGTAGAGCAATGAAGTGCGCAGAATGCCTCCGAATAGCAGTGTATAGCACAAAAGTCTAAGCTGTGATACCTTAACCTATCCAATCGTAGCATAACCAAACGCAACATAACTCAGACATATATGCCGAGACCAATACTGCTGACCTCCCCACAGCCAGGCAGAAGATACTAGAGGAGAGGAGAGTGCATAAGGCCAAATAATCGCAGTGCATAGCACAATAGCCGAATGTAACCTATCCTGACGTAACCAAGCGTAACAGATCCGAACGCAGTTTAACTCAATCTAACGCGCCCAGGCCACCATTACTTGCCTTCCGTGAGCCAAGCAGAACGTATTACAGCACAGCACTGCGCACAAGTCCACCGAACA
>NW_016921261.1:0-782 GCF_001483705.2 Eufriesea mexicana
TAGAGTATAGTAGATCATTGTTGACCGTAGATGTCCCCCAAGTAACGGTGTATATCAAAAAAGCCTAAGCTATGCTATCCTAACAAGCAAATCGTAGCATAATCAAACGCAACATAACTCAGACTATCGTGCCGAGACCAATACTGCTGCCATCGCCAGAGCCAAGCAGAGCAGATTGGAGTAATGTAGAGCGCAGAAATCCACCGAATGGCAGTGCATTGCATAAAAGTCAAACCACATTGCAGTGTAGAGCACAATAGTCAGTGATACCCTGACCAAACTTTACCTAACCTATCCTAACCTAACGTAATACAAAGCAAGCAGACCTGCCGTAAACACTACTGCTGGCGACGCCAGAGAAAAGCAGGATATGATAGAGCACAGTAGAGCGCAGAAGTCCATAGGAGGTCTGTGTTCAGCACATGAGACGCAGTTACCCAGTCGTAACATAAACATACGTAGCACAACGGAAAGTATCATAGCACAAACTAACGTGCCGAGGACACTATTACTAGCCTCCCAATTGCCATACAGAATATACTAGAGCACAGTAGAGCGAGTAATCAATCGCATTGCTGTGTATAGCACGAAGTGAAAGATATCCTATCCTACCCCAAACAAACTTAACATATCCAAGCGTAACCTAACACAAAGTAAGTTGCCGAAGCTACCATTGCTGCCCAGCCCCCGAGAAACCCCGAGAGCCAAGCAGACTATAATAGAGCATTGTGGGGCGCAGGATTCCACCGAAAAGTAGTGTATAGCACCGAAGTCATAGATAT
>NW_016921262.1:0-564 GCF_001483705.2 Eufriesea mexicana
CGTGCCGCGACCACTATTGCTGACCTGCCCAGATTCTAGCAGAGTACAGTAGAGCACAGTAGATGTCAGAAAGCCACTAGATGGCAATGTGTACCACAAAAGTGGAAGATATCCCTACCAAACCAGACCAAACCCAACCGAACCAAACGTAAAATTGCTAAGCCTAGCTATCAGAGACCTCCATTGCTTGCATCGGCAGAGCCCAGCAGAACGCATGAGAGCACTGTAGAGCGCGGAAATCCGCCGAATAGCAATGTATAGCACAAAAATCAGGGCCATCCCAACCAAACATAACCTAACCTAACCTAGCGAAACGTAAAATAACTCGATATAATGAGCCACGACCGCAATTGCTGGCATCCCCAGAGGCCAGTAGAGTGTAGTGGAGCAATGTAGAACGCAGAAATCCACCGCATAACAGTGTACAGCACGAAAGACGTTGATAACGAAAGTTTGAGCTATCCTAACCAAACTTAGCCTAACCTAACCAAACAAAGCGTAACCCAGCTCAAGCTACAGTGCCGCGACCGCTACTGCTCGGATCCCCGGAGACGACCAGAGTAC
>NW_016921263.1:0-23881 GCF_001483705.2 Eufriesea mexicana
ATGAACAGTGAAGATTGTAAAATTTCCAATCCTCTTACAATAATCACGATAATGGTGTAAAATGCCGAGTGTGTCATAAAATATATTCGTAACGTATTCTCTACATAAAGTATATAAATTATGTAAAAAAGTCGCTTCGTTAATACAGTATTAAAATAAATCAATTCGGGTCGAATATTAATTTTGAATAAAGCCAATCTTCAACCAAGTATAAACTTGATATTAATATTATAAATATAAATATTAAATAATTATCATTGAATTTTGAATAAATATAAAAAGTACGTAAACTAATTACACTAACACGTTTTACAACTGTACTTTCCAAATATAATATACAATAAATTTAAATAATTTACAATTAACGTTCAAGTCCAAATAAATAACAACCATGCATAAACTAATTATAATAACATATTCTTAAATAGTATTATCCGAAAAGCTTTATCTTTATTAACTTAGCAACAAAGGTATTCAACAGAAATGATATCCGTACCAATTTACAAACCCTGATTCAATCCAGGACATCTTGACCTATTCACGATGCCAATCTCCAGAGTGTAGTTTCTGTTAGTGGTATTCGTCCTTTGTTCGGCTAGGACAGCTCAGAGAAGAATGCTTTGAATGATCTTGCTATATGGTTAATGTGTTCCGATCCTGACATAAGTTTGTAAGAAACTTAGCTTGGAAGATGATTCAGAATGTTCGAGTTGATCACTCCATTTCTACCCATGTATTCCCGTCGTCGTATCAAGAATAGTTTCCAAGTGCAATGTGAAATAAATTTCGATTCCTTGAGTGGTATATAATTATATACTAGGTTTTTCTATTCCTGATATCGGATCTGTAGCTATGGTGAACTATTAAAGCCGGTATTGCGGAACTTAAAAATATATGGTATTTATAGGAAAAAGAATGAATGAACGTAATAGGAAGAATAAAATGGAAACATGAAAATAGTTAATGGAATAGATAATAATACTATATATAGAATAGAAATTTATATTTATTTATCTGGAATTATGTAGTTATCTAGCAGATAGTTAATTCACTAATTTTAGTATGTAATCATAGAGGTTATTCACAGTTTCATCTCCTTCTTTGTAAGCTGGCATATATATTATTTAAAAACCGGTGGCGCTTTTATTTTCATTATGGGTTGATATAACTTACAACTTTCTGGAAGTAATTACACTACTATTCATAAACATTAGTTTATCTTTAAATGGTACATTTGATGTTTGAATACATTGTATATAAAAGCAAATATTTCGGTAAAGATATGGGTTTATCGTGTCATGAATTTGTCACATCTCTCAAAATAAAGAAAGACAACGGGCAAATATTCATAGTTAATGATGTTAAACATAAATATACAATTCGAGATCATCGGTTAAAAGCAAAATGCTTTATTCTTTTAATTTTGCCGTTATTTGGAAGAAAGTGTTTCATCAAAGAATTATATAAATATTTCAGTCACTGTATAATTTAAAACGAATATTCCATTAATTTTCTCCAGACATCTCGACAGTGACAATTGTTGTGATAGTGCTGTCGACTAATTTCTTAACACGCTAGATGTACATTTTCTATTATACTCTATCCTCAAATAAAAAGAAAAAAAAGAGAAAAAGCACGTAAATCGCGTGGAATGAATATGATCAATAGTATAATGAAAACATTGGAAATAATTACAAGTTCGATGAGGCCATGAAGTGTAAATAATTGGAAATATAGGAATAAAAATAGAGAAGGCTGAAATATTTCGAATGATGTGGAAATTTATTAAAATAACGGAAGTATAATGAAAGACGAAGAAAGTTAACAATGATGGCAAGCAACTAAAAAAATCCAGAAATTGCTTTTGTACATTTAACTGCTGAGTATCATGAATAAATTATCAGCCTTTGGTGGAAAATTTGCAAACGGTATCGCTATGAAATATAATTCTGTCATATAGTGACACAGGCAACAACAGTATTATCTTTCGACAGAAATTCAGCAGTGATACCGTGTCTGTAAATTCAAATTCAGTATTTGGAGAATGAGGTATAAAAAATTTTAAGATTGTAATGTAACAAATGACGCCTACTGGTATTATTTAAGAAAGTAGTATCAAAGAAAGTGTCAAAAGAAGTTAAAATTTTATATTGTTCTATAAGGTTAAGGACTAATAACTAATTTTTCGAAATTCTTTACAAATACTTGAAAATAAAAATTTTCACAAAACGCCAACAGACCTTCCCAAATCCATCTCACAATGCAGCTACCTTCTATGCAAAATCAAACTGAATTAAACGAAGTTTAAAAGATAACAAACGTGTATAAATAATATGACCAACTCCGTTGAATACTTTAAGCCATTTGCTAATTCTACAATTAATTGATAGCTGTGCTCTGCTGTGCCCGCGTTGCTATTTGCTGCGGTGCTGTCCCTAAATAGTGCTAATCTGTGTTATTTAGTGCTATTATATTCGATGTTATTAGGCGCTATTCGATGCTTTTCGGGGATCTGCTGCTCTCTACTGCGTTCTGCTATGGTGGCGTCGCTATTCAGTGCGGTGCTGTCCTAAGGAATGTTAATCCGCCTTATTCGACGTTCTGCTGTGCGCTGCTGCGCTCTGCCTAGGCGGCATTGCAATTCCGTGTGGTGCCGAACTAAGCAGATTTGATCTGTGCTGTTCGGTTGTATTCGGCACTATACCGTATTCTGCTGCGCTCTGATACGCTTTCCTACACTCTGTTTGAAATTAAAGATAAATTTTATAAAATTACGATAAATTTTAAATGAAGAAATTTAAAAATTAAGTCTGTTCGACTTTTGAAATCTTACATGATTTGAGTTCTGATCGGCATAAGTCAGACCTGTTTTTATCTCTAATAAGTAAATAAATAAATTGCATGAAAGGACTTTAATTTAATAATTACTTTAATTTTAAATAACAAATGAATATCAATAAAATTTTTAATTTTTTAACATATATAGGTTATCAAATTTAGAATTTAGTTAAATTATAAACAAAATTGTAATAAATCGTGTACATATTGTTACAATTCGCGAGTGTAATCCTTCTTCAGGTTCAATCGCTGGATTGTCGAAGAATTCTAAACGTCAGAATAGATTTTCCTTCTAAAGAGGTTGACAGCACTCCTTGAACTTTGATGGAAGACGTTCCTTTTATAGCCAATAGCCGATTGTTATTTAAACTGAACTTTCTGGAAGGTGCTGGATTTTTCTGCACTGAAGCTACGATCCACTCCCCTTGGCCGAATACCGGGCGGATATCATCTCGTAACAATATTATATGAATTTAAAAATAACCATTTTCTTAAAAACATATAAAATTTATTGTTTTTATCGAATAATAAATTTTTTAATATTAATTATATTACTATTAAATAGAACTGCATTTTTAATATTAATAGAACGAACCTCCCTTAGGGGCTGCAGGACCTTGTCGTAGGGGTCATCATCCCTGGTGTGATCCTGGCGAAGAGCAATGCAGGTTCACAGCCTGGGACTCCGCCGCCGGGGCCATGTCTCCGGGTGGATGGGCTCAAGAGAACTCGAGCGATAATCCTAGCCATGCCTACAAACAGCCCCCATCCCTCACTAAATGGGGGAATGACGAAATGGAAGCACTCTCGCACAAGATACACAACACAACACGACACATACACAACACACTAAACCTCAACCCAGACACAACACAAAGCACTATACGCTGTGGGGGTCCTCCCCCCCACCATCATTTGAAGTCGGCTGGTCACAGGCATCCACGGTGGTTGGTAGCTAGAAGGGACGATAGGAAAAGGAAGGGATGCGTTTCGTCCCGGGCCTGCTAGCGGACTCATCAGTATGGCAGACCCTTCCTTTGACACTGGGGATACTATATATAGGAACTGGGAGCTTTCCGAGAACTTGCGGGAAAGTCCTCGAAGGCAGAATCCATCTAGTGGCGAGGGCGAGAATGATGGTCGCTACAACGCATTACATTGCCCAATCATTCACCCAGCCCCCACATGAAAATGTAAGAATGAATGGGCATAGTTTAAACGGGCTGTAGTCGGCGGCCTGTGAATATTCCCTGCAGATTAGCCAAAGGGAGAATAGTAAAGTTTACTCCCAGACCGAGGTGACGCGCGATGTCCACGTTACGTACCTAACCTCTGCATTAGTAATATTAGGGAGCGTAAGATTCTTAAATGGGCTAAATCCTAGTGAAAGCGCATGTTCAAAGTGGGAATGACCGTCCACGTATTCACCGTCTGGAGCCAATGGAGGGGGGGGGGGCAGGCTTAGCCGGGCGCGGGTATGAGTGATTATCTGGTCAATATTTCCTTGTACCCGTAGTTGTGTACGAAAAATCGCACACCGTCTAACCCGAAGTTTAGGTCAGGTGTCGAAAGCATCGCCCACTCGACAGGGATGACGTTAAACCTCTTGCTTCAGTATGCCGCGGGCCTATCCCGTAACCTTTTTCGTAGAGTCACTAGATGTCGATAGGGCAGACCGCATGTCGATTTCGGCATCCATAACTAGGGACAACTCTAGGCGGGGATAGTGGCCACACTGCGGTGTAGCTCCCATAACAGGCGGAACGTCTTAAGCACAAGAAGACTAGCAAAATGATGAATGAAAACAACCCCGGCTGCAACGCGGAGAAATTAAACAGAGCAGACAAGCAAAAGAAGGAAGGCAATAGCCAGCAACCGCCTACCGTCCAGGTGATCGACGAGGATGGAGTCATAGACGAGCCCGGCAGAGCGACCTGGTCGGACCAAACGCTATGCCCAAACTCAATACGAACACTGAGACAGAGGGAGACGTCACAACGGTAGTAAAAAGGAAAAGGAAGAATAAGAAGAACAAGAAAAAGAGCAATGAAGGCGAAGAGACGCCGACGGGGCGGAGTGTTGTTAATCCGGCCCACATACGGTCAGACGTTCGCGGACGTAGTACGGACGCTACGGACGGTCAATGTCAGCGACAACAGACTCGTCGCTAGGAGCATCACTAGGACGAAGGACGGCTCAGTACTCGTACGTACAAAGTGCGACGGACGCGCGCAGCCGACGTGAACAGGCTACTACGAGACATCCAGGGTGACCAAGGTGCCATAAAATATTTGACCCCAAAAGTCACCTTGGAAATCTTAGACATGGACTGTATCACGGATACAGATGAAGTTCGAGACGCCCTGACAAGGAAATTAGAATCGACTCCGGAAGGAAAGGTCTCAGTACCCGGCCCAAACACCCGAGGGCTGAGAATGGCCATGTGCGAGCTCGACAGACAAGATGCGACACGCCTCCTGAAAAAAGGACGTATACAGGAAGGGGTTGTCAGCTGCCGAGTGAGGACCCGTCTTATGGCGCCGAGATGCTATATGTGTCTCGGGTACGGGAACCACCGGAACGACTGTACAAGACTGGACAGACGAATCTGCTGCTGAAAATGCGGCTAGGTTGGACACGTAGCTATGGCCTGCACGGGTGTCCCAGTTGCTTTACCTGCTCACCGCAGACCAATGGTGGGACAGCGCTCGTACCGGGCACGACGGCTTGCGTCGCATTCAAAGCGGCTTTGACGGAGACAAAGACTAGACAAAGGACCACACGTACGTAAGTTGACGACTCTACTCCAAGGCAATCAGAACGGCAGCACATTGGCTCACGACTTGATGCCCCAGCTAGCTGAGGAGGTGAACGCGTTCGTGATTATGAGTAGCGAACCATACAGTGACATGGAAACACGCACCTAGTTTGCTAATTACTCCCGTTCTGCGGCGCAGTGTATTCGGGAAAGGGGGGGAGCTGGCACAACGTAGGTCAGCGTGTACCTCACTCCGAAGTGCACAGAGTTTGAGCAAGAGTGGCGGCTTTTCAGGACGCGCTAAGGGACACCAAGGGCGACGTAGTTCTCGCGGGCGATGTCAACACCAGAGCCATAGATTGGTGCATGTCCACGACGAACAAACGTGGACGGCTGCTGATAGAGGTGACAGCAAGGCTAAACCTTGCAGTGGCAAACGAGGAACGGATGACAACATACCGAAGACCTGGCTACGGGGCATCCATTCCTGACGTGACTTTTGTTACGAACAGACTTCTCCCGAAAGTCAAGCTGTGGCGAGTTTTCGAGGGCTACACGGCCAGCGACCACCAATATATAATTTTCGTATTAACAGACAGGACATGCCCGACAGGATAGACTGTTCCACCTCCCGTCTGGTGGAACTTAACATTCAGAATGGACAAACTGACGACATAGTAGGACTCAGAATGTAACCCACTCATGATGATCCCTCGGTGCGTTATGGGCAGGAAAAGGGCTGAAAGGCTGGTGAAAGAGACAGTGGGCCTCTTGAAAAGCCACTGCGGCACCTCGATGCGAAAGAAACGGACGTGACGCAACAAACGACCGGTAAACTGGGGGACGAACTAGACCGCGGTCCTCCGGAGCGAGTGATTACGGCCCCGACAGAGAGCCCAACGCGCCCGACTCCGAGCGGGTGCGCGTGGCCTTAGGGAGGAATACCGGATGGAACGCCAGCGCCTGTGGCACGCGATCAATGACAGTAAAGAAAATCGCTGGACTGAACTCATTAACGAGGTTGACACGAACCCTTGGGGAACGGGTTACAAGATCGTGACCCGCGATTGGGGTCCGGGCTACCCGTAATCAGAGACGAGGAAACAATGGACAAAATCGTTGACGGTATCTTCCCGGCGCACCCAGAACAAGTGTGGACGGGGGATGATGTCGGTGACGATGGCGTGTCTGAGTTCTCCCGAACGAAGCTGAGTGAAGCTGTATCTCGGCTCGCGGCGTGGAAGGTACCTGGTCCGGATGGCGTCCCAGCGGAAGTCCTCGGGATAGCTGCAAAATGACACCCAGAGGTACTTCTGGACCTGTATAACATATGCCTGCTGGAGGATGCGTTCAGCAAAGACTGGAAGGATCGCTGATCCTCATCGATAAGCGAAAGGGCGGGGTTCCGGAGTTGCCGTCTTCCTACAGACCGTTGTGCTTGCTCAATACACTGGACAAACTTTTCGAAATGCTGCTCAGATCGCGCATCCAGCAAGCGGTTCAACGACAGAGAGCACGGATTCAGAAAGGGACGTTCGACGATAGAAGCGATCCAAAGAGTGGTCTTCTCCTTTTACAGAGCACAGACAAGACCCCATAAGGATAGGCCGGTAGTGCTCTTGGCGACACTAGACGTACGTAACGCCTTCAACTCGGCGGGGTGGGTGAACATTATGGAGGCATTTTCTACTGCCATCCCGTTGCCGACCTACTTGTTCCGGGTTGTAAAAGACTATCTACGGGACGGGCACATCATGTACATGACGGAGACCGGGGTCAATGCACGAAGAATCAATGCCAGGATAGCGCAGGGCTCGATCCTGTGCCCCGATCTCTGAAATAGTGTATACAACAAAGTATTGAATCTGCCGATGCCACCGGGGATCTACCTGGTAGTATACGCGGACGACCTGGTAATTGTCATAGTGATCAGGGACGTGCGTCTGACTTGACCCAAGCCACGAGGCGAATAAACGAATGGATGCAAAGCCGGGGTCTACAACTGGCGACGCAAAAGGCAGAACTCCTTTACTAGACAAGAAGGCGAATAGGCAAGGCGATACCCATGATGGTGGGAACGTCCGTTGTGTGATCTGCCAGGTCCGCCACGTATCTGGGAGCGACTTTGGATACGTGGACGACCTTCTGGCCGCACATTTTGGACGCCGCCAACAGGGCCGCTACTAAAACGGCCGCCCTATCCTGCCTCATGGCCAACACGAAGGGACCGAGGCTGAGTGTACGAAGGCTGCTAATGACGGTGTCCCACTCGATCATCCTGTACGGGACCGAAATATGGGTGAACGCGTCGCGAGTCGCGAAGTACCGTAAAAAGATCGCGGCGGTGCAGACGAGAGGGGCTTTGCTGATCCCGTGCGCGTACCGCACTGTCTCAGAAGCGGCAGTGCTCGTGATCACCGGTGTTATCCCCATATATCTCCTACCTCTCGAGCGAAAGAGAATCTTCGAGACCAGCAAAGAAAAGGGAAGGACTAGGGCCGCCACAGAAACAAGGATAGAGACGCTGACGAGCTGGCAATCCCGCTGGACCAATAACGATAGAGACAAGTGGAGGAGATTCCTAATAAAGGACTTCGATCTTGGTCGTCGGGGGGGGGGGGGGGGGGGAATTTTCATCTGACCCAGTTCCTCTCTGGACACGGATACTTCCGTGAGTACCTGTACCTGATGGGGAGGATTACGGCCCCGTCTTGCAGGTACTGTGGACATGACAGGAACGACGCGAAGCACACGTTCTTCGTGTGCCATCGACGGACAGTCGAAAGATAGAGACTTAAGACGAGGACTAGGGACATCACATCGGGCAACGTCGTGACCGAGATGCTGAGAAGCAAGGAGAGGTGGGACGACTTTGCACGATACGTGACAAAAGTGCTCGAAGGCGTGAAAGACGAGGAGCACTTGAAAGACTGACGCTCTGGACCGAACGACAGACCAGACAAGACCGACACGACTGCCGTGAATCATAGGCACGCCCACCGGCCCGAAGTAATATGCACAGCACTTCCGGGCCAGCTCGGTGAAGAAGATGGAGGATACAGCTCCTTGGGTACAGGTCTTAGTTCAAGGGGCTAGAGGTTATAGCTGCCCGGTCGTCGACATTACTACTGAAATCGACATCTGGGCAGCACGTGGGCGAGAGACTGACCCTGCGCACCATGTCCCCGACATGAGATGCGGGCTCCAAGACCTCGTCTACGATCGCGCAGCCATTTTTCCTCTTTTTGACCACCATAAAAGAAAAAAGATTAATAGAACAAAAATTATTATCTTGTATTCAAATTCGTAAAGGTCCCAAAAAATTGGTTGTTCATTATAACCATTTCGTGGTGCTTTAAAATTAATTTCAAAAGAATGATTTTTTCTACATTATTATTTAAAATTTTTATTAAGTCCAATAATTATATTTATTTTAACCTTTATATTGTGATTAATGTATCCTTAACTTAATTTAAATAATTTTTTTAACGTAAATATTCAATAACTTATATTTTTCTAAATTTAGGCTTATAGCTTTTCCTGCATTTTTCATTTGGTGAGTTTCTATTAATAATTATTCAATATTAGGTTCCATACGTTCAATTGCTCAAGTATTTTCACTTGAAATTGGAATATTTTTTGCGTTATCTTTTTTATATTATTAATTGAAGTATTTAGATTAAAAAATTTTTTTGGAAATGAAGTTAAAATAAATCTTTTTATTTTAAATAATGCTTTATATTATTTACTTTTTTGAGATTATTAATTGATTTATATCGTACTCCTTTTGATTTAATTGAAGGGAAATCAGAGTTAGATACTGGATTTAATATTGAATATCATAAAACAATGTTTACATTAATTTTTTTGTATGAATATTTAAACCTTTCATTTACATTTAGTTTTGAGAATAACACTTTATTGTTATATATATAACAATAAAGTATTATACATATAATAAATTTATTATTTCTATTATGAGTCCAAAGTTTATTCCCACGAATTCGTTTTGATCAATTAATACATTTTTGTCGTAAATATGTTTGTTATTCTTATAATTTATTTAATTTTTATTTATTTTTTAAAAATGGTAATTACATTATTAATTAATTTAAATTTTATAAAAAATTTTAATTTTTGGAATACATTTTCAAAATATATACTTAATTCAAGTTCATTAACTTAATAAATTATATAATCTCAAAATTTATTTAATTTAAATGATAAAAAATAATATAAAAAATAATTAATAGCGAAAAAATTTTTAAATTAATATAAGGATATTCAATAATTTCATTTCCTAATCATGTTGATATTAAAAAATTATGAACAAAAATCAATAATAAATTAGATTTATTGGATACAATTTTAAATTTATTAAATAGCTATTATCTAAAGGGGTAAAAGGAATAAAATTATGATTCTAGAAACTAAACCTAAAGCCCCTCCTAATTTACTAGGAATTGGACGTACAATTGAATAAGCATATAGGAAATATCATTCTTGCTTAATATGAAGAGGAGTAATTATTCAATTTGCAATTTTTAAATTATCGGGATCTGTAAAATAATATGGATATTGAAAATTTATGATCACAGAAATTGATAAAATTAGAATTGTTAAGGGGTTATCTTTTAGGAAATAATAATCAGTGAGACGGTGTAAAATTAGATCTTTATTAAACGGGCGAACGGTTAGAACTGGCCCGTCCGTTTTGAGCCACGCAGGTCAGCAACGTCTCCAGAAAGCCGGCGACAAAAGACAAAAGACAAAACGCAGGGGAAGGGATCGCCGATTCACATCACTAGGACGTAGGGTTTATTTTTACACCAACACTCCCCCTAAAACTCTACATTCTTATTTCATAAGATTCACTCTACAATGTCTCTCTTACTTATGAGGCCTAGTTGCTTACTTAAATGTATATATCTTGGTTTCGCTAGTGCTTTTGTGAATATGTCAGCTATTTGGTCTTCGCTTTTAATATATTTAACATTAATTTCGCCTTTTTCATGTAGATCACGCACGAAGTGATACTTAATATCTATATGCTTACTTCTTTGGTGAAATTCGGGATTTTTTATTAATTTTAACGCACTCATATTATCTATATATAGTATAAAGTTAACAGTATTCGTTTTAGTGTCATTAAACAATTTTTTTAGCCATAAGATTTCTTTTGCCGCTGCCGACGCGCTTACATATTCGGCTTCAGTTGTTGATAACGATACGCATTGTTGTCGTTTACTTTGCCACACAATTGCTGCATTCGCAAATTTACAAAGCAAGCCAGATGTTGATTTTCGAGTCTCCTTGTCCCCCCCCAAATCAGCATCACTGTAAGCCTCGAAATCCCCGTCTTTTCTATAAAGCAAACCTATATCCGAGGTACCTTTTAAAAATCTTATTATTCTTTTTACGAGTAGCCAGTGTGCTGTAGTTGGTTTATCTAAAACTCTCGATGCTATATTTACTGCCAGACTTATGTCTGGTCTACTTATTGTTTGTAAAAACATTAAATTGCCCACGGCTTCGCGATACGGTGCATCATGACAAACATTTTTAACAAAATCACTTATATCCCAACCAACTTCTATTGGAGTCGATACATGATTCGCGTCTGTTAAATTAAATTTTTGCACAATATTTTCAATATATCTACTTTGGCTGATAAAGATTGATCCATCTTTAAGTTTGGTGATTTCTATGCCAAGGAAATTTGATACATTTTTTGTACTTGTTATCTTAAAAACTCTACTTAGTTCAAATAGAAATTGATCTATTAAATGCTCGTGCGATGCTGCTACAAGTCCATCATCAACATAAATTGCTAGAAACATCTTCTCATCGTTTTTATCATAGATATAAAAACAAGTGTCAGCCGAACTCTTACGAAATCCAAATTTTTTAATAAAGTCGCTAAAATGTTCAGTCCAACATCTCGGGGCCTGTTTTAATCCATACAAACTTTTCAATAATTTACAGACATTTTCTGTTCCATCATGAAACCCTTCGGGTTGTTTCATATAAATAGCTTCATCTAAATTTCCATACAGGAAAGCAGTCTTTATGTCAAACTGACCTAAACTTAAACTACTACGCGCAACAATACTTAACAAAAATCTCACGGTATCATAACGGATTACCGGACTGAACGTTTCTTTATAGTCGAGCCCTCGTATTTGCGAACATCCTTTTATTACTAATCGCGCTTTAAATCTTTGTGTATTATCAGGATTCGTTTTTTTTTGTGTAAACCCAGCGGCTATTAATAATTTTGCGATTTACAGGCCTTTAAACTAAAAACCACGTTTGATTTTCACGTAAGGCATTCATTTCTTCTTCCATGGCATTAATCCAAAAATCTTTTTCGTTGCAAGTAACTGCTTCATTATAATCGGAAGGTAGTTTCTCAGCGCTGAAAGTAACCGGACAACCATAAAATTGTGTATGTTTGATTGTACGTCTATCACGAAGCTGTTTTATGTTGCTGTTCTCAGTTGAAGATGGCAGAGGCTGCTGAACTTGATTTTTACTGTCATTATCAACTATCGTAGTTTTAGAACTATCTGCATTTTCATCACTAGCTAAATTTCCCCCAACCTTATCACCCTTTTGAAATGTATTTATATTAATATTACTTGCTATTAGTCTTTCCGGTTTAAATAATACATCGCGGCTTAAAACTACATCTCGTAAACTTGGTACATATACCCGATACCCTTTGCAATTTTCAATATATCCCACTAAATAACCTTTTACAGCTTTTCTGTCCAGCTTTCTACTCTTTTCAGATGGCACATGTGCAAAACATTCCGTCCCGAATATTTTCAAATTTTCTATGTTCGCCTCTTTACCATACCATAACCCATAGGGGGTCTGACCTGGCTGTTTTGACGGTCCCGATCTGTTAAGGACATAGGCGGCTGTATTCATCGCTTTAGCCCATAAGAACAAGGGTAATTCTGGCTTCGAGTATAACATTGGCGGTGCGGCCTCGACTGTAATTCGGTTTTCCCGCTCTGCGACACCATTCTGTTGAGGTGTATACGGAATACTTAAAGCGTGTTTTATACCTTTATTGCCCAAATAGCGCTCGACATCCCTATTCTTAAATTCTTTTCCGCCGTCGCTGTGAAATTCTTTTATATTTTCCCGGAACAGATTCTCAACTTCATTGCAAAATATTTGTAATTTATCGATTACCTCCGATTTCTGTCGCATAAAATAAATCTGTCTAAACGCGGAATAATCATCCTTAAGAATTAGAAAATATCGTTTCCTGCCAAGTGATTCATGCTCCATCGGTCCGCATACGTCGGCATGTATAATCTCGCGACATCTCGTAGCATATCTCGTAGCGTGATCGTTCCTGTCATGAAAACTAAGCTTATGATGTTTTCCATAAGCACAACCTTCGCAAAAAACGTTATCCTTTATAGCATGACTTCTCCTATTTTTAAGAAAACAGCTGACATATTTGTAATTTTGATGACATAGTCCTTCGTGCCATAGTTGTTGATTATCATTACGAGATATTGCACATACTAGTTCGCTATTAACATCTTCGGCTAAATTACATTCTTTTGATGTTACAACGCGTAAATTTATTTTGAATAAATCACCCCAAACCGAGCCAGTCGCTATAACTGCTCCATCGCGTGAAAATACACATTTATTCCATATTCTGAAATCGCGTGATCCACCCCTTTCCTAGTGACGGTGATTATTGATAATAGATTTTGACTTAGTTTCGGTACAAATAAAACATTACACATGATACCCGGTATCCATTTCCCTTCTACATATGCTTCAATTTCAATGTTACCTTTTCCATACGCTGGGGTATGATTCCCATTACCTAACTGAATGATAACCGGCTCTTTAAACTCTTCAAAGTCTTCGAAAAAATCTCGTCGGTGTGTCATGTGATCGGTTGCTCCTGAGTCGACCAGCCAGACGTCCTCATCTACGAGTTGACTGCTGCTTCCGACGAAAGCCTGCCTATGGTTCAAAGTCTGCTTCACAGTATGAGCACCGTCGTTGTTCCGCGTACGAGAGTTTCCATTCCTTTTGAAACAGTTCCTGCTGAGGTGTCCTTTCGATCCACACACATGGCAACCAACACAATCTCTTCGTATGTGGTCTGTTTTGCCGCATGTGTAGCACCCAGAAAAATTGCTCTTCCGACGCTCATCTTGATTCGATTTGTTGTGACGATTATTCTTCGGAAACGATGTATTTGTCAATCTTCGTTTCATTAATAATGCCACACTCATATCCTCGGAGCTGTCCTGTTCTTGGGTTCTAACTTCCTCCGCCATTAATCGTGCCGTCAAATTTTCGAGGGTTTTCTTTTTATCTTCTACGGAATCCCACGCACTGTGAAAGTGATTAAATTTCTTGGGTAATATTGACAATATGCGTGTCAATATCATGGAATCTGGAACTGCGCCGTCTAGGCTCTTCATTTTAGTCGACAAGTGTTCAATCCTGGCTAAATTGTGATTAACACTTTCACTTGAGTCCCATTTAAAATCGAAAAATTGTTTCTGCACTATTGATAAATTTTCGTCAGACTTCATATCGTAGACTGAATTGAGTTTTTTTCATATCTCCTGTGCAGTTGTACAGCTCAGAAGTAAGTCTAGAGGTTTTCTTTCGACTGATGTCACGATCAATCTAAGAGCTGATTTATCAGCTTTTAAAAACTTTTGTAGATTGGCTTGATAATTTGCTGAATTTTCAGCTGGACGCTCTAGTCTTCCTTCACAGACACTGAGCATATCGTCGTCTTCCTCTAGCAATGTACGTATAACAAAACGCCATTGAAGCCAATTATCACTGTCACGAAGCTTTTCTATTTTTAAGCTCATTGATTCCATTTTTCTTTAAGAAAAAAAATTGCACAACACACTGCACCTTTTAAGAACAAATTATTCACACTGATTATTTGCGTGGTATCCTGGGCCCATAACCTGTTAAGGGGTTATCTTTTAGGAAATAATAATCAGTGAGACGGTATAAAATTAGATCTTTATTATACGGGCGAACGGTTAGAACTGGCCCGTCCGTTCTGAGCCACGCAGGTCAGCAACGTCTCCAGAAAGCCGGCGACAAATGACAAAAGACAAAACGCAGGGGAAGGGGGATCGCCGGTTCACATCACTAGGACGTAGAGTTTATTTTTACTCCAACAAGAATAGATCCTAATAAATCTTTAACTGAGAAATAAGAATAAAGTGGAATTTTATAAATATTTCTGTTTATTCCAATTGGATTAGATAATCGAAGCTAATGCAAAGTAATTAAATGAATTAAAGCTAATAATAAAATAATTGAAGGTAAAATAAAATGTAAAAATCGATTTGAAGTTGTATTATTAACCGAAAATCCACATCAAATTCGTTCAACTAATAATTATCCAATGAAACGAATAGCTGATAATAAATTAGTAATAACTATTGCACCTCAAAAAGAAATGTGTCCTCAAGATAAAACGTAACCTATAAGAGCTGCTATTACTCAAATTAAAACAATTAAAGTTACAATAAGTTTTACTATTACTAATTCAAGTGAAGAATAAAATAAACTTCCTGCAACATGTATATATATTACTATAAAATAAAACGATGCCCCACACATGAATTCAACGAAAAATTCATCCTGAATTTATATGGTTTATTATAATTTTATAATAAAAAAATAAATAATTCTTACAAAATAGAAATACAAATTAAAATTAAAATATTTAATGAAAAATTAAATTTATTAATCTCTAATTTAGGGAAATTTAATAAAGTAACAAAATAAGTGTAGCGACCATCATTCTCGCCCTCGCCACTAGATGGGTTCCGCCTTCGAGGACTTTCCCGCAAGTCCTCGGAAAACTCCCAGTTCCTATATACATAACTTCCCGGCTTCCCAATAGTATCCTCAGTGTCTAAGGGCCTGCTAAGCAAGCCTTACTGATGAGTCCGCTAGCAATCCCGGGACGAAACGCATCCCTTTCTTTTCCTAACGTCCCTTCTAGCTACGCCAACTTCGAGGATACCTGCGGCCAACCGATATCAAACGACCGTGGGGGAGTACACCCCGACATAAGAAAAAGTGATTATAATACCTGAAATAAATACAAATAAAGATACAAATATCGTTGAAACAATTGAAAAATAAAAATTAAATCACAATATTGAAGAAATATTATAAATGAGTAAATTAAAAAAGGCAACAAATATTTTATAGGATAATAAATTACTGAAATATCTCAAATTAAATTTAAAATTAAAATAATATACTAATATAATTAATGAATTATATTTACTAAATTAATAATTAACCCTTTGCGGTCGTATTAAATTTGGGCGTAAGTGTCGTACTGGTCGGGATTAATTTCCACTGAGCGAGCAGTGATACATAGAATGCAAGATTATGAAGGAAAAACACAATTTATTCATTCTTTTGTGAACTTGATATTGTAAACACAATAATATGATTTAATATAATGTTTTATTGTAAAAATTATAGTTTATAATTCACCATCGTGTGGTATCTTTCAAAACAGTCTCCAATGTGAAGTCCTGGTTTTCGATGACAAGTGGCGCAAAAATAATTCGTTTGGCGTCTTCCGCCCTTGTTTTTTCTGTTCGAACAAACAGCACAATCTTTACTTTTGACGTCTTGACAGTGCCACAATATATATAATCTGCCATTAAGTCTTTCCTCTCTATCCGAGGACGATGGTCTTCCTGATCTCGACGAAGCTCCATACCGAAAATCAGCTACCAGTTGTTTCACCAATTTCCGGACAAAACAAATGAAACATAGGAGTATGGTTTACCCTTCTACCTGACACCTTATATAAGATGTAGTTGTTGATTACGAATTTTCTCAGAAAACAATATGAGCTTGCCAATTGGTCAGTCTTATCGATACCTCCCATATTTATATTGTATTTCACAATAACATTTGGTTTGCTAATACTGACGATGCCACCCTCTTTCCTTCTTCTTTGTACAGTTTTTATACTCGAGGTATCGTAGCTACTTAGTATTGTAACTACTCTCTTATCCTTCCATGCTAATAATAAAATATCCCCTGATCGAGAGGCAGCAACATTATTATTTGTTGTTAAAGCTGGTTTTCTCATCATATCTGGGATATACCTTCTGTTTGTTCTAATGGTCCCAGTTAAATAACACTTTAGGTTTGAAAGTTCCTCTGCTAATGGTATTCCTGTGAAATATCTATCTGTAAAGATATGATATCCTTTTGCCTCAGGATTTGCGTTCAATAACTTTTGGTATACTTGTAAAACAATCTTTGAACTGACAGGGAAGTCCGGACGTATCAGACATTCTGTATTAACGCTTCCGTAATAGGGAAGCATAGCGTATATGTATCCTGTACGTGCGTCAGATAACACATAAATACCGATTCCCCATTTGTTGGGCTTATTGGGGTTGTAAGTTATGAAACTAATTTTGCCCTTAAGTTTGATAATAAATTCGTCGATTGATATTTCACTATCCGGTGTAAAGTGCTCTCGGAATTTATCATCGATATAATCGATGAAATTGCTCACTTTTTGGATTCTCGTCCTTATATTTGTATTTCCAGAAACATTTTCCTTCAAATGTAACATTCAAAATATTTGAAAAAATCTTTCTCTGCGAAATATATCTCTAAAAAATGGTATGTTCCCAGCATGGTCCATAGTCCAATAACATTTCATATTCGGGACTGATATAGTACTCATATAGTACCCATGCTAAGGATTACGCCAAAAAGAGATGTGCATTCTTCTTTCGTCACATAGACCCAATTATTCCAAGTCGATCATTCAGATAAGCTCTGCTGGTCTATTTTACTTTCGGCACATTTATTTGTTACAAGCACGATTGTTTCAAGTAGCGTATCTGTGAAAAAGAGTTTGAAAAAGTCGATCGGTTCCTTGCAATGAATAGGTATATTAGGCCCAGCAATCTTATATCACGTCGAAAAAATTAGTTTTTGGTTCAGACTGGTCACTGTGCGTAGCATCTTTCCAGGTAGTAAATTCATTTATGCCACTGTTTTCATTTTCATCAGTTTCTTCTACTTCACTATCGCTGGAAATTACTCATTGTCTCACTCGCCGCTTCAGTGGAATTATGTCATTATCAGAAACACTATCAACGTTATCATTTGCAATATCAGAGTCAGAAGCGAGAATGCCTAATTACATTTAAAACAATTTGTAAAATACTATTTCGAATTTTACGAAGTATCTGCAAAGACTATCGATTGCATCGAGATGCAACTGACTTGCTATGGCGTCTTGCATGGCGAGTCAGAGGCGGTTCTGTTTATTTAGATTTCCTTATCTCGAAGTAGTAGAAGCACCGTATTGATTCATGAATCGGTTCCTTAGCCGTTGCTGTTCTTTCATAGAAAGTGATACAGCCTAAATGGAGAATAAGATAGAACGAATAGAATATAAGTTTAGTACGGTTCTTTGCTGTGGTGGCTGTGGAGCAGACATACGACTGAAACGGTAAAAATGCTTTGGTGGCTGAGAGTAGACATACGACCGCAAAGGGTTAATATTATTTCTGTAACATTAAAATTATTTAAATTATAAAAAGTAGTTTATTTTAAATACAATAGTTTTGAAGGCTATAATAATGTTTATACAAATTCTTTTTGAATTTAATTTAACTTCAATTTTAGCTTTAATTATTACATAAATAAATTTAATTTACTATGTTGATGTTTTTAGTTTAAACTATAAAGCGTTACTTAAATTAATTATTTAATACTTGAAATTTTAATCACTCTAATAATATCCAACTCCACTCGAACAGTAGTCTGTGAAAAACGTGTTTCGGATTGCTCCTGAAGTAAACAATACAAGTGTCGGTGTGCAACAAGTGAGCGTAGCGACGGTTACTCGCCGCTGTCACGGGAAAGATAGGAAAAGCACAAAGAAAGGAAAAAGAAAAATATAATTGAACGCCGTTTAAGAGTTATCGTTGCAACAGTTATTCGAAAATTATGAGACTTGTTATTTGACAGTCCAGCATATTCTAATTTCAAACAGCTAATTATAAGGTAGATGACAAATAATAATGAACACGTTACTTATGGCAAGATTAGGACTGGCTTTATTCTTTTAACTATGGTATATTTATACATTGGTTTCGGCGGGCGTTAGCTGGTAGTGGGGATATGAAGTTCGGATTGCTTTTCGATGATCCCTGGAAGTCTTGATGTGCAGATTGCTTTTCGATGATCCCTGGAAGTCTTGATGTGCAGATTGCTTTTCGGTGATCCCTGGAAGTCTTGATGTGCAAATTGCTGGGATAGTCTAATATTAATGTGTAGATCTGCTGAGATAGGCCGACGTTACACCGTCAATAATCATGGATCAAACCGTTGAACCTATCAGAATATTTGTCAATAACAATAAATACTACATCGATAAAAGCCAAACGTGCTAAACCAACAGCAAGGAATTCAAATTCAAGGAAAAGCAAGCACAACCGAGTGTAGTAGCTCAACAAGTAACGAAGAAAATGCTAACCAAACAACAAATAATGATAAAAATATCAACTGGAAGGAAGTCTCATCAAATAAAAAGCGAAAGATATTCCCAGGGATAAGCACCATTGAAACGCAGGAATGGCTGCAGGACATTCCGTTAAATAATTCATTTAGTTCACTCATAGAAGAAGTTGATATAAATACAGCTGAAGAAAACACTCTTCGTACTGTTAAACCACCTCCAATTTACGTAGATGCTAAAATAATGGACCCACTCACTGAACTACTAATCAATGTTAGAGGTGCAAACAATTATACTATTAAACAAATTAAACTTAATCAAGTCAAAATCCATACAAACAATCCTAACAACTTCCGTAAAATAACTCAAGCATTAAAATCAAGAAATGCAGTTTATTACACATACCAATTGAAAACCGAAAAAAAGCTACAAAGCCGTCATTAGAGGACTACACTTGAAAACTAATATTCAAAATATCGTGGCAGAACTCAGAAAAATGGGACACGAGGTAATAAGTGCAATCAATATGATCAAATACGATACAAAACAACCACTACCGTTATTTTTAATAGAACTCGAACCAAAAAATAATAACAAAGACATTTGCAGTGTCGAAACAATATTAAGTACCACAGTAAGCATTGAACCACATCGATACAAAAAAGATATGCCGTAATGTATACGGTATCAACAATATGGCCATACAAAAGATTACTGTAACAAGACCCCAGCATGCGTTAAATGTGCACAGAACCACCTGTCATCTAACTGAACACTCATAGGTAAAATAAACTTTGTAAAATACTTTAATTGCAAAGGTAACCACCCAGCAAGTTACGAAGGCTGCGAAGCAAGAAAACAACTGCAAAAAAGCTATTTCCACCGTTACGAAACAGAACGTACTCACAGCAAAATGTTCAGCTTAATAGGTCAGAAAATAACCTTGAAACAAACACATACTATACATACAACACAAGTGACAAAAATACAAACTTTAAAGACTCACAGAATTATGCAAAGGTCACTGCCAACACAACGTTACCAATTGAACAAAAACGAAACATCAATAACTACGGAAACGCAGAAATTAACGAACTTCTAAAGCAATCCATTAAGAACACAGAGTTGATAGCAAAACTATTAAGCGAGCCAAACGCATTACTCAGACAACAGACACAACAATTAACAGCTATGCTACAACTACCTACAAAACTAGTAGCAATGGGAATAAAAATGGCTAATCTAAAAATGGCACTCTGGAATTCCAACGGACTGCAGCAGAGAGTCTTTGAAACAAAAACGTTTGTGTACAAAAACCATATAGATATACTCTTTGTTTCAGAAGCACGCTTCACTACAAGAAGCTATATCAAAATTCCATACTACACTGTATATAACACTAACCACCTATCAAGAAAAGCACACGGAGGCAGTGCAATAATAATAAGAAACAATATCAAACATCATCTACACAGAAAATTTAACCAGGAGTATATCCCGGCAATTACAATCACAGTGCAAACCGATTGTAATGCATTCCAAGTTTCTGCTGTATATACACCACCGAGACATAAAATGGGCACACAAAAGTGGCAAGAATACTTTGAATCCCTGGGTGGCAAATACATTGCAGCGGGAGATTTTAACGCCAAGCATCACAGGTGGGTATCTAGAATCATTACACCTAGAGGAAGATCGCTAGAAACATTCACAAGAAACAGCAATCTTAACATATTATCAGCAGGGAAACCAACTTATTGGCCATCGGACACGAACAAAATTCCAAATGTTCTCGATTTTGCGATTATAAAAGGGCCTAGCACGAGGAAACTGACTACACAGGCTAGTCATGACCTCAGTTCTGATCATACACCTTTAATCAAGGAATATACTAGTAAACCTGTATACTACAATAACACGAACTCAATATGCAACGAAACCACCAACTGGGAAGGATTCAAGGTACTAGTTGAAAACAATATTAATTGCAATATTCCGTTGAAAACACCAGCTAATATTGAGCATTCAGTAACAACACTATTAAATGTCATACAGGAAGCAGCTATGGCAACTACCTCGTATAGAACAGAGAGAAAACAAAATAAAACAACACTACCTACCATTCTTGATAGAATAAAAAAAAAGAGATTGGCGAAAGCAAAATGGCAAATATACAAAATCCCAAGAAACAAAACGTATATAAATAAAGCAACAAAAGAGCATAAAAGTGTAATAAGAAACCACAATAATGACCAATTCACAAAATTTTTAGAATTAATCTTCGCACACGGAAACACCAACTTTTCTCTCTGCAAACAAAATAAAAAGATCAACGAGGGCAGCTCCTGCAATCGGAAAAACTGATGGAACATGGGCAAAAGGCGATCAAGAGCGGGCACAGAAATTTGCCAACTACTTATGCAACGTATTTACACCACACATGACCAATGATGACAACACAGTCAACTAAGTCAATGCAACCGATGAAAACTACAACACGAATGCGGACTTACAGGAAGGTCACTATATTATACCCAACATAACCAACGATGAAATTCTCCAGATTATCAAAAACATTAAAAACAGCAAATCACCAGGTATGGAGCTCATTAATGGTAAAATCTTAAAAAAACTTCCACTAAAGGCAATACGATTAATTACCATAATTTAGGATGTAATATTGAGGATTCAATATTTTCCATCCATGTGGAAAATAGCACAGATTATTATGTTGCTTAAGCCTGGCAAATATCCGCATCAAACGGCGTCATATAGACCAATATCTTTAGCCCCAATATTATCCAAAATTTTCGAAAAAATAATATTCAGTCCCCTTAAACCTATCATAGAAAGTAAGAAATTAATATCAGATCATCAGTTTGGATTTAGAAACAAACACTTCACCATAGAACAATTACACAGACTAGTCAACGAAATAACTATTGCGACAGAAAATAAACAACACTGTACAACCCTCTTTATAGACATTGAAAAAGCGTTTGGCAAATTTTGGCATGCGGGACTATTGCAAACAATAAAAGCTCATTTTCCGAAACCAATACAGAAACCACTCGTATCATATCTAGAAAATAGAACCCTTACTGTAAAAATTAAAGATAGTTACTCAGATACAAAAATAATCTAAGCAGGCGAACCTCAGGAAAGTGTTCTAGAACGTGTATAATACACACTCTACACAGCTGTCATTCCAACTACAAACTTAAGTAAATCCTGACATTCGTTGATGATACTGCAATAATAGCTACACATTTTTACCCAATAGTCGCAGTAAACATACTTCAAAAACACATAAGGAAAATAGAAAAATGGCTTGCGGATAAAAAAATTAAAGCTAACCCTAGTAAATGTAACCACGTCACGTTCACACGTTGCAAGCAAAGTACTCCAAATATTGCGTTAAACAGCATTGTAGTAACCCAAACAAAACGATCAAAATATCTAGGCTTACATCTGGACACAAGACTTACGAGGAACCGACATATTACATCGGTAATAGAAAATATAGAAGTAAAAAGGAGACAAATGTATTGGCTGACTAGTAAAAAATCTAAGCTTAGCATGGAAAACAAACTAAAAATCTATAAGATAATCATGAAGCCTGTGTGGACCTATGGAATTCCCATATGGGGTACGGCAGCAAAGAGCTATATATCAAAGCTTGAATCACTACAATCAAAAATACTGAGAACTATTGTTAATGAACCATGGTACTTAAGAAATTCAGATATACGAAACGATCCAATGATCTCGGAAGAGGTAAACCAATACGCGGTCAAACACAAGGAGAGAATTATAGCATACCGTAATCAACTTGCTGTAAAAGTGTACGAAAAACCGACAGTAAGAAGATTAAAAAGGAAGCATCCCACGGACCTGATATCCGAATAATGAAACATGAAGAACAGCCTTGTGGTGATATCTCAATGGGGCTTTCACCCACGTGCTATGTTTCACACGTTAAATGAATTTACCAAATATCCATCGGACAAATTGTAAAGTTCTAAAAGTAATAATAAAAAAAAATTCTAATAATATGTAAACTTATTTTATTATTTAATTATAGTAACTATTTATGAACTTTTTAATTTTAATTGAATTTATTTCATTAACAATTTTAAAAAATTTAATTATTATAAATAATAGTGGCTGAATTTTTTTAGCACATTTAATTTATTGAGTTAGGGAATCTGTTTTAGGATTATTTTTAATAACTTGAATAAATGATATATATGGTCATCAAACAATTCAATAAATTAATTTAGATTAAAATGTAAAACAATTACTAATTTTACTTATTGTAATTATTATATTAAAATTTAATTTATATATAAATTCAAATTTATTATTTTTATTAACTTTTATATTTTTATGTAAAATGAATTGATTGGATCAAAGATTTTGTTTATTAAATTCAGGTTTAAGGTTTTATTCTTTTAATACAGTAATTTTAACATCATGAATTTTTTCAATAATTTTTATAAATTAAAATAAATAAAATAAATTATGATTATTAGTAAATTATTTTCTAATATTATTTATATTTCATTTATTTCTTTCAATAAATTTTTTACTTTTTTATTTTATATTTGAAGTTCGATTATTAATACTTCTTTTATTTTTAATAACTTGATGATTTTCAGTAAAAATAATAAAAAATGATGACTTGAATTTAAAATTTATAGAATTGTATAATAATAATATTTATGTATCTATTTTTA
>NW_016921263.1:24261-52678 GCF_001483705.2 Eufriesea mexicana
TATATATTCCTCTCTATTAATAATTTTTATTTATACTGTTATTTAAAATTTGTTATGTATTCTATTATAAATTCACAATTTATAAAAAAAGAATATCTATATTTAATAAAAATTATTATATTTTATTAATTCTTTTCAACTATAGATTTATTTATAATACCTATTTTTAATTTTATTTCAAATTAATTAATATACATATATAATTTCAAAATTGCAATTTAACGTTTTAAATAAACTATAATTAAAATTTATAATATTATCTCTGATAGAAGAAATAAATTGTAAATTTATTAATAAAAATTAAATTTTTTTAATACTTATAAGGTCTTAAGTTAACTGAAAGCTATTAATTTTCAAAATTAAAAAGAAATAGTATAATTCGAGTTTTATTTTAATTAATAAAATTTTTTTTATATACTAATCATAAAGATTTTGGTACTTTATATTTTTAATTCGCAATATTATGAGGAATAATTGGATCTCCAATAATATTTTTAATTCGAGTAGAATTAAGTATTCCAGGATGATTTTGAAAAATACTTTAGTTACAATAAATGCTTTTCATCCATTTTCTTTATATTTATGCCTTTCTTAAGTGATGGATATGGTAATTGATTAATTTCATTATTATTATTGTAGGGATTGTAAGTGTGAATGATAGTGCCAAGGAACGCTTGGGCCCGTCTAGCTGGCGACGGGCAATAAACAGTGATCAAGGGTTCGGACTGAATATTTAGAGGATGTCTAAAGTGCGCGTGGAAGGACGAGTGACCGCATGCAAGAATCAGATGAACGGGATATTTATGACTGTATGGAATGCAAGTGAGGAGCGAAAGATGCCTCAATGCTTAGGGTATTTGTCTAACCGAGAGCGAGGCTATGGGAAATGCATAATTGAGGAAGAAACTTCGAGTATGAAAGGGCTGTCCTGAGACGGTCCCGTTGGTGACAGTATACACGAAGTTCGAAAGAGAGTAGAGTCAGTGACAGTTCAAAGAGTGCGAGTGTGGATAGCGTAGTTAATTTAATCCTTTAGCTTGTAACTTTACTTTTAGGTCTCTTTAGCTCGTAAATAAAATATATTGGATTTAAACTGCATCTTTTATTTCGTATATTGCCAATCGGAACATATCCCTATATTGTATTCACCAGATATGTCCTTTCCTCGAATAAATAATATCAGATTTTTATTACTACATCCGTCTTTATCATTATTATTAATTCCAATAATCTTTAATTTTACAACAGATACAGGCTGAACAGTTTATCCACCTTTATCAAATTATATATATCACTCAATACCTTCGGTTGATTTTACAATTTTTCCATTACACATATCAGAAATTTTTTCTCTTTTAGGTTCAACAGATTTAATAACTACTATTATACTAATACATAAATTTTTTTAGATTTATATAAAATAGCTTTATTTCCTTGAACTATTTTTATTACTATAATTATATTATTATTATCATTACCTGCATTAGCTGGAGCTATTACCACATTATTAATTGATCGAAATTTTGGTCCATCATTTTTTGGTAAAACAGGTGGTGGAGATCCAGTTTTATATCGTCATTTATTATGATATATTGCACATCCAGAAATATATATTATAAATTTACCAGGAGTTGGATTAATTACTCAAATTATTATAAATTAAAGAGGTAAAAAGAGTAGTTTTTGGTCATTTAAGTGCAGTTTATACAATATCAGGATTTTTAGGTGCTTTAGTATTATTTCTTAAGCTCATCATACATTTACAATTGGATTAGATGTCGATACACGAGCTTATTTTACTTCTGCAGCAATAATTATTCCTGTACCGAAAGAATTAATGTTTCTAGATGATTAGCAACTTATTATGGTTCAAAAATAATTGTCAATTATTCAATAATATGATCATTAGGACTTATGTTACTGTTTACAGTTGGTATATTAACTATTAACTGGTATTTTATTATCTAATTCATCAATTGATATTATTTAACATGCAACTTATTATGTTGTAGCATATTCTCATTATGTACTATCAATGGTAGATGTATTTTCAATTATTTCTAGATTTATTCATTGATATCCGTTAATTGCTGGTCTAATATTAAATAAAAAATGATTAATTTATCAATTTCTAATAATATTTATTGGAGTAAATTCAACTATTTTTCTTCAAATTTTTTTAGATTCAATAGGAATACAATGACAATATTCAGACTATCTAGATACCTATTATTGTTGGAATTTATTATCTTCAATTAGTTCAACTATTTCCTTGAATAGAATAATTTTTTTATTGTTTCTAATTTTAGAAGGTTTATTATCTAAACGATTATTATTATTTAAATTTCTTCAATCATGATAAGAATGATTAATAAATTATTCCCCTTTATACCATTCATTTAATGAATGTAGGATTTTATTATTAAATAAATAGAATTTTAATAAGACAGAAAGTGTAATGAATTTAAAATCCAAGAATATAGAACATAATTCCTTTATTAAAAATTTCAACACGAAATTTACTATTTTTGAGGATTCAAAAATTTTTTCTTCAGGTAATTTAATTTTTTCACGTAATTTTATTAAAATATCTATAATAATAACTATTGTTTCATTATTTAAATATATACTGATATTTTAAATTATAAATACATCTACTTATCTGTATTAAAAAATCAAATGATTTTTAATAGAAATAATTAGAAAAATCATTCCCATAACTATTTTATTCACTTGTTTTTTTCTGTAAAAATCTTATATTATATTGAGGAATTTTTAAATACTTTTATTTCAATTATTGATATTGATCACATGATTATCCAGAATTTAATAATATTGAATTTGGCTCGCATATGAACACATCTTCTATAATTGATCAACTTCGTTCACTAAATACAGGTAATCGTATAGTTGTTTCGAAAAAATTACCTTTAGATTATTAGTTACATCTATTAATGTAACTCATTCTTGAGCAACCCCATCATTGTGTATTAAAATTCATGCCACTCTTGGTCGAATAAATCAATTCAATTTATTCCGTTTACGTCTATGTTTATACTTTAATAGCAGCGCCACCACGAACAGAGCGCAGCAGCGCGAAGTAACGGGCAGAGGTGCACCACGGATCGCCGAATAGCAACAAATAGCCGAGATTATCAATACTTAGGACCGCACCGCACGGGATATAACCGCTAATGTAACAGAACATGGCAGGGAGCTACAGAGCATGTCTGAGCACAGCAGAGTATAGCACATCGGCGAGTACCACCGAATAGGGCAGTTTAGTATTGCTTCCACGGATCTGACCTGGTGGGAGGAGAGGTGCACCTCTACGTGGCGCGTCCCCGAGTCGCGGATAGTGGAAGCCCGATGCCCACTGATGTTAACAATGGGCATCGGTGGTGCCGACGTTCGGGGTGTAACGCTCCCGCGAACGAAACGCGGTATGGATGAGTGTACGACAGCGTGCTCGCATGGGCTGCGGTCGGGGCTTCGTGGATATTCCCCATAAACTATCCAAGGAAAGAGTAGTGGCCCTCCGACCGGTGCGGCGCCGGAATGTCAGTACCTGACCTCTGTGGGAGTAATAAGGGCATGCATAAGACCGACATGCGTTGCACTAATCGCAAGTTCGGCAAAAAGGCCGGGAAACCACATGTTTAACGTGGAAGGACCGCTCTCGGTGCGACCGTCTGGAGCCAATGTGGGGTTGAAGCGACGTTTCTAAGCGCAGGAATATGGGATCGACCTGGTCAGTTGAATTCCCGTATCCCGAGCGACGGGGGGCAAACCGTCGTGCCGTCTAGCCTGAGGTTTAGGGTTAGGCACCGGCACGGTTCCGGTGTCGCCATTGCGATAGAGATGACGTTAAACCGTTCGCTTCAACTATGGTGTGGGCCCATCCTGTAACATCCTTATTTAGAATCACTTGGTGCCGATAGGGCTGACAAACCGTTTCTCGGATTCGGTGCCTGTAATTAGGGTTTAAAACAAACAGGGAAGTATTCCCACTGCAGTGGGAATGCCATGATGGCCGAACAGACAAAAAACAAGTAAATAATATGGAATCTAGAAACTGAAATTTAAACAAAAAGCAGGGGGTGTCCAGTCCACAGTCCAGTGTCGAGTGCCGTGGATTGAGCGGCGCGGGAGGTACGGGAGGAAGTCCCACTGACCGGTACCCTCGAAGCGGATTGCTCTCGCTTCGCGGCGGCTGTCAGTGGGGCAGTATACGGCGGCTCCTCCCTATCCTGTACGGTGGCCAAGAAGAGGACCAAAAGGAAGGCGAACGACTCCGAGAAACAATTCGCCCCCATCAAGATCCGGGACGTCTGGTCTAAGAGGCCCTCCCTCCGGGTCGATGACCTTGCAGAGGAGTACCGGGCCCTAACTGCCCCGGATCTGGGGGTGGAAATCATATCGGGGTTGCGGTCGGTGGAGGGGGTCGCGGACAATAGTAGGAATTTTTCCGGCCCATTCGTCCGTCGTCTGTGGGTCGCGGCCAGGCGCATGGAGGCGGGGACCAGGGAGCTGCAAATGCGGCTCTCTGCCAAAGCCTCAACGGCGTTGGGCGAGGCCAAAGAGCGGGTGCGCCTGCAGGCGGCTGAAATAACCGTCCTGCGGGCCGTGATCCCAAAGGAGTCGAAGCGGGGCGCCGACGCCCCCGAGCCCGCTCCATCACCAACGATTGCGGGTACCGCTGCTGGCATTCCAGCGCCAGTGGCGGTGATAGATGAGGAGGCCCTATTTTAGAGGATAGACCTCCTCATTGATCGTAAGCTGGAGGCTCCTGTGGCTGGGCTGCAGTCTTCCGCCCCGTTGCGGACGCCGCAGCTGCAGAAGGCCGGTCCGCGCGGCATGGGAGCTCCAGCGGCCACCGAGAAGGTAGTACGTGGCGCGTCCGCTGCGGCTCCGGCGGCGGCCCTAACCCCCGGAACGGGAGCTGTGACGAAGACATCGGCGCGTGAAAGGGCCAAACCGGGACCTCCCCTGAAGTGCCCTCCGAAGAGGGCAGCCGTTGCCTTAACGACATTAACGGAGGGCTGCAAGCTCTACCATGCCGAGGCGATCGCAACCGCGTGATCAAAAATTAACCTCGCGGACCTCGGCGTGGAGGTGCTGCGGTTCCAGACGGCGGTGTGCGGCGGCCTCCTGCTGGAGATCGGTGGCACCGAGGGGAGAGAAAACGCGGCGAATCTGGCTGCGAAAATGTCGAATGCGCTGCAGGGGTCCGGTGTACGGATAATCCACCCCTCCAGGAAGGCAGAGCTGAGGCTGACGGTGTTCGATGACTCTGTCACCCCCGCTAGGTGGCGCTGGCCCTTGCGCGGGTTGGCGGCTGTGGCGAGGTGGTAGTTCGGACCGGAGAGATCCGATCCTCTCCCTCCGGGCTGGGCTCGAACTGGGTCTAGTGCCCACTCGCGGCCGCCCGCAAGTTGGTTGTGTGCGGGCGGAACCGTATCGGTTGGACGTCCGCCCGCTTTCAGGCGTTAGCAGCATGAAAGCTGCCTGGAATACGGGCACGTTAGGCAGCGGTGCACAAGTGAGATAGGCCGGAGCGCCGTCTGTTACAGGTGCGGCTCCCCGCGACACCTGGCCGGCGGGTGCCGAGCCGAGGCACCAAAGTTCCCGATCAGCGCCGCCGTTGGGCGCCCGTCGGCCCATAGGCTCTGGAACAAGGAATGCTCCCCGTCGAAGGCAAAGAGGAGGGCCAGGCCAGCGGCGGCCCACGGCAGCCGGAACCGCGATTGCGGCCGCGTCCGCGATAAAGCAAGGCCCGCCGACCAATGGAACAAGGGGCCCGCAGACGGACCAACAAACGGGGGTCCGAGAGGAGGCAATGGTGACGGCTTAAAATTCAAGCTCATACGCATCCACCAAGCCAACCTGAACCACTCCCGAACGGCGCAGAAGCTGCTCCTGCAGACGCTCGCCGAGTTGGGGGTTGGGCTGGCCGTAGCCGCGGAGCCCTATCGCTTCCCTGACCGCAATGAATGGTACGGGGACTGGAACGGCTCCGTAGCGATAATATCCAGGGGACTGCCGCGGGCCCTCGTCCCTACGCTGCTGCAAAGTGGGATGGGTTTCGTAGCGGTCTCCTGGAAAGACGTGATTTTGGTGGGATGTGCCGTCGAGCCCAACTTCGGCATCTCATTGTACGAGAGATACCTGGATGAGGTCGGGAGGTTCCTAAGCGGATACCTGACCCGTCCGGTTCTAATCCTGGGGGACTTCAACGCTCATGCCGCGGCGTGGGGTTCTCCGAGAACGAATATGTGGGGCGAAGGGTTGCTCGACTGGACCGCAGGACTGGAGCTCCGGTTGTTATATCAAGGCTCCACAAGGACGTGCGCGCAGTGGAACGGCACGTCCATCGTGGACTTGTCCTTCGAAACACCGGCCGCCGTGCGCCAGGTCACCGGCTGAAGGATGGCGAAAGAGGTGGAATCGCTTAGCTACCACCTCCACATAGCTATAGAATTAGCCGACACACCTCTGACCAGCCGGCGGCCCCAATGCGGTAGGAAGGGCCCGACCTCGCCGCGATGGACGCTCGAGCGCGTCGACCGCGACCTGTTTCTCGCAGCCGTCTAGGTCGTCGCCTGCTGGGATGTGACTGCGGCGATTTACCTACACGTAAATGTACCGCACTAGCAAATGTTCCCACAGTACCCTGGGCGGTACACGACCGTTGTGCGGGCGATGAGCTGCTGGGTTCCGCACTATCCTGTGGGATCTCACGTATGACGCGGTGCTACGCGTGTCCCTTTCCGCCGGCGTTAGCATGACGTGTTATGTGGACGACATGCTGCCAATGGCCGCCGGTGGGATGGGACAGGACCGAAGAGCTCGTAGAGCTCGGCGTAGTCTGTGTAGTGCGCGGCATCCGTCGGCTAGGGCTGCGTATCGTCCCCGAGAAGACCGAGACCATTTGGTCCCGCCATCCATCCCGGGGTGTGCCGCCCCGATCACGGATGCAGCTAGGGGACGCCAGTGTCGAGGTACAGGACCGATTGAAGTATCTCGGTCTCACCCTCGGCAGCCACTGTCGTGTCGACAGGCACTTCGAAGTGCTGGCTCCGCGCCTGGAGGGGGTCGCGATGGCTCTTTGCCGCTTGCTCCCCAACCTCGGGGGATCAGACGAGAGGGTGCGCCTCCTCTATACGGGTACCGTCCGCTCGGTGGCTCTTTACGAGGCATCAATCTGGGTGGGCAATCTGGCGGCCTGTTCCGGAAATCGGGCGATTCTTCGGCGAGTCGCACGCAGGTTGGCAATCCGGGTCGTGCGTGGTTACCGCACGATCTCTCGCGAGGCGGCGACGGTCTCTGCGAGGATCCTGCCGTTCGACCAGCTCGCGCAACTAGAGTCCTAGGAGACCCAATGCGAAGCAGTCGCGTACGCCGACGATATAATAATCCTGGTCGGCGGTAACTCGCGGGAGGAACTGCGGCGAGAGGGGCAATCAGCGGTCACAGCGGTCTCTACTTGGTGCAGCCGCAAGCGGCTAGCACTGTCGGCCGAGAAGACGGAGATGCTGTTGGTGAAGGGAAAGCTCGATGCCGAACGACCACCAACAATACGCATCAACGGGAAAAGCATCAGGATGCGCCCATCGATCAAATACCTGGGCGTTCATCTTGAGCGCGGCCTGAGGATCGAGAAGCACGTGCAGGAGACAGCGCACAAGTGCAGAAGAATGTTCAACAGCCTGGCAAAGGTGGCCAAGGCGAACTGGGGTCTCGGACGTGGAGCCTTAACCACCCTGTACAGGGGGCTCTTTGTCCCGATCGCCACGTACGCCGCAGCTGGCTGGAGCGACCTGCTGAAATTAAAGACAAAGAAGATCCTCGAGAGATCGCAGAGAATGGCCTTGCTTCAGGTCACAAAAGCATACCGGACAACTTCAACAGAGGCTCTACAAGTGATAGCTGGCGAAATGCCAATAGACCTGGTGGTTGAAATGCGCGCACGAATGCACGCAGAAAGAAAAGGTTCCTCGAACATGGTGGAAACAAAGCGGCGCCTACGGGACGAGGCCATGGCCACTTGGCAGGAGCGTTGGCGAGCGACAGAAAAAGGACGAACAACATACGCCTACTTCAGCAGCGTCCACGAGAGGGTCAAGGATAAATGGATCCACGTGGACCACTATGTGACACAGTTCCTCAGTGGCCACGGAGACTTCAATAGCAAACTGAAGTACTTCGGCTGCAGCGATACGGAACTGTGCGACTGCGGAGAAGAAGAAACGCCGAGACACATCATAGAGGAGTGCCCACTCTATGGTGAAAGCCGGCGCGCACTTAAAGAGGGACTCGACGGCCACAGATTCAGGTGGCCAGTCGAAAGTCGTATCCTCACGTCGAGAAAGGCGTTTCGTCACTTTATGAAATTCGCTCGCGACGTACTCTCCGCCAAGGAGAAGAAATGGTGGGAGAGAAGAGAGGGAACAACATTAAGAGGAAATCGTGGTGGCGGAGGGAGAAGACGCGGTGTGGAGGAAGAAGAAGAAATTAGAAGCAGAGGACCAAGAAGAAGCACAAGGCTGGCACAAGCAGGACCCAACCGGTACAGGACCAACCGCTGCTAAGGAGGAAGCAGCCAACTTGGACATACGAAGAATATGGCCAGACAGGATGACCAAGGGAAGCACCGGAGGAAAACAACAGCAAGGGAAGAGAGGTAAGGCACCTGTGACCGTCACCGCAGGCGGTATCCAGAGAAGGATACCGGGACGGTGCAGGTATATCGGTACACGCCATCCTGCTGGGACCGAGCGAAAGCTGGCAGCTCCGCCTCCACGTGGCCACCGCTGGTAACGAGGCTGCGGGCTGCTAGACAACCCGGAGCCACGGCCAAGTGAGCTGCTTCCCGCAAGGGTAGGTCCAACTTGTCCGATGATCCTTCAACGGTGAGGGCAGGGTTTTTCCAAGCCGCGTGTCCAACACCTACACACGCTTTCCCCTGCGGCGGCGACGCTAGAAAGAACAATAACATCTTTTTCGCGAAGCCGTTATAAAGCATTAGCTCGAGGCACGGCGCGGTCGCCAGTTGGTGGGCCCCGGTAACGCGCACAATACTTGCCATTCGACCTGTTGGCGGAGGGTGAGGCTCTAGTATACTGTCCTCTTCGCTGGGGCGGTGGAGGGTCTCCAGCCGATGGGGATGGCTCGTTGTGGCGCCGGGTCCGGCGATCCGAGGTGGCCGCGTGGCGTGCTCGGTTGGACAGACCGAGCGGCCGGAGGCATCGGGTCGTCGGAGCGGTGCATCCAGTGCTGGACTGTTTTAGTGAGCTAGAATCCCACATAACCCCACCTTCTCTCCTAGGGTGTCAGGCATCTTTCGAAGATTTCCCCCACGTAAAAAAAAAAAGAGAAAAATGTCGCATGCATGGTCCCGACACCACTGCAGAGAACTGCAATACGCAGAAGAGCTGACCACAGCCCAGCAGTCCATAGCGCCGCGTACAAGAGAATGGAACAGATTATCAATGCTTAGGAATGTATCGAATTGGATAGCACCGACAGTGTATAGCACGCTATACCACCGCATATTACGGATCAGTACTGCTTAGGGCAGGACCGCAGGGAATAAAATTGCCTCTAGCAGCGCGCAGCAGTGAAAGAGCAGATCGCCGAATAGCACGAAATAGATCAGATTATCACTTCATGGGACAGAAGTGCACTGAATATCTGAAATTCCATTTCCATACACGTTTTGATATTTACGTTCAGTCTTTAAAATTCCACCTGTGTGGTCGCGGAAATTGTAAACCAATGAAAAACTTTAAACATTTAAAATAACATATCTTAAATCGTTTGGTTTCGCAATTAGACACTTTATTCTTTGAGAGCTGTTCTAAAAGCGTAAAACCCTTTTAATAACAAAGAAAATACTTCAAAGTAAATAACAATGAAGGTAACATTTGAGAGAATATTGATATTTGGACATCTTTTAGTATAAAAATAATAACAGTTTCATGGATGTCTAATAAAAGACAAGAAAAATTCAAATTTTTATCTTAAATATCTCAATTTCACCCAATATAGCCTATTTCAAAGGAATATAATGCAAACCTCTCGTTACAAGAAAAACTTCCAAAATGAACAATATAATAATTAATAACAAATAATATCAATAACTGTCATTTTTACTTAAAATTTTTTTTTATTAGAAATAACGATCAGAAGTTTATGTTTTTATAGCCTACGTAACTTTTAAAATTAATGTTTATTAGATTATTGTTTATCTAATTTTTCCTTGTCCCGCACAGTATCGATTTGCCAAGAAAATTATAGCGGATCCTCAACCGGGGTGAACTGATTGCTTATCGAGGTATTACCGTAATTCGGAACTACTTTAACTACAGATGCATTTCCTATGGCTTTCAAGTGGCGTTCAATTCTAAATCTGTAGTTTAAGACTTAATAAAACTTTAAAAGTAGGTATCTCAGAAACTATTCAGTAATTGCCCCTATATTGAGATATATACTTGAACTACATGACGAAATCTATAAACCTGCAAAGTTTCAACTAAATCGGTGGCCCGAAGGTATTGCACTCTCCTTCTGAATTACAAAAAGTGTTTATTCCAGCATGATATTCCTCACAGAAAGTGCTAAAGATACGAAACTTAAAAATTGAATAATGGATATTTACATTGAAAACGAAGCATCATTGGTTTCTATAGAAACGTAACAGACATGCCAACTATTTTTGAAAGCCTTATATTTTTGAACCTAATATGTGCCTAAAGAAGATTCATATTACCAAATAATATTAAAATAAAAGATTATCGAAATACAAAATTATCTATACCCCAAAACCAAGTCTAGCATACATTTCTATAATTCCCTTTATATCAATTTTATATACTAAATACGTATGGAGTAAAATAAAACTTAACGTTTAAACTATCATACACGTTAAAATAACGAATTCCTGATTCCTTGTTTTAATAATTATTCAAAAAATGTTCCTGTTCCAACAAAAGTGTTATTGATATTTATTATTAACGTGGAAGCAGGATTATGAATGCTCACTTATTTTCATTAAATTACTTGGTACACAATTATGTATACCTTATTAAGACATACGTTGTAGCTCAGAAGCTCCAATATTAAACGACACACACTCGTACCAACTTCCTCAAATTAATCTCACATCTCGAATCCACTGTTGAATCACAACCATCCTAGAATATCTTACAGAAATGGGAAAAGACAAGACACGAATGTAGCGATAGAAAATTCCATCCATTACCATTAATTTACATATGAAACAAAGAATTACTGAACACGAGGCACTCATACTCAATGGTCTACTGCCGAATAACTGTAAAACCGAGACGCAATCGAAATTTCACAGCGTACATAAGCACTTGTCTTCGGCGAATCCTGGAACTTTCAAACGTCCGCCATGCGAAAACAAAAAAAGGGATAAAGAGCACATTTTATTCTACATTTTATTCCACATTCTCGTTTTATCTGTCCACATGGAATCGACCACTGCTAACAGATGTCATCTCGATGACATCCCCCGATGCATATTCATTTACCATCCTTCACTCAACTATGACCAAGTTAGCGTGGTGCAGCTTCCTCGGTACAGTGTATCGCTCGAGGAACGAAATCCCGATACGCCTTATTATACGTCTCTGTAGAAGATCCTGTCGGCGAATCCATTGAATCCAATTTCTTGTGTGACGATACTTGAACAGATACATACAGACTACGAAATTAGACGCAGGAAGATAAACTAAAGAAATTTTTTGAAAATAGGTAACAATCATATCAGTTACAATAATGGACATAACAATTATCCCATTGTTCGCGGAGGACAATATTTTTTGATATAAAGACAGTACAATCAAATGTCTGCTCTGGACGGTATATTTGAAACGAAAGTTTTGTCTGAGAAAAGAAAGAAATTAAAAGTATTTCTGAGTTTCCTTGAAGTATTATCACTTATCACTTACTCGGTATTTTCATTTTTACTGGTTGCTGAAGATAAAAATAAATAATAAATTACCGAGCAATGAGGTTGCTTTAAAGGTGCAAACGGTGTGCAATAAATTTCTCGTGAGAGTAAGTTGTGACGAATAATTTAAAGTAACATCGTAGCATTAAAAATACTTACAGTATTATGTAAATATTACGTAAGGAAGGGAATGTAATAGGAAAATTGTAGAAAATGAGAAAATATCCCCTTTTAAAAATAGCGATGAAATTTTGTATGAGTGATAAAATAATTGGATCCATATAAGGTAATGTAAAATATACAGATTAATTGTACCCACATTTTCACTCATACATTTGAAACGATATATTTCCGAATTTTACATCCTTTTTTATTAAAAGCATTTACAAGTCTTTATAATGATATACTACTTCCGTAACTTACATTAATATTGCAGTGCATTACTACCATAATTACATCTGCATTTTTAAAATTAGACATTTACAGATACTATGACGTGTTTTATGAGATTCTTCTTTATAGAAGCTTTTTAATTATCGAAATCTCTTAATTCTCCTTCGCATGCCTTTTCATACCTGCTTACACTAATTACACGAGAACTTTTACAATAATTTGCGATTCGCAGGAACTACAACTTCTTATTCACAAATTTTCTAAGAGTATGCAAACTTCTTTACTAATACCATAGTCAAATCCAATTTTATTAATCCCTTGCACCATGCACCTTGATGCGTATTGTATTTGTCAGAGTGGAAAACAGGTTCCACGTATGAGGCTCGACGTACAATTTCGAATCCAGGCTTAAGGCCAGAATTCCATCATGCGCGATTCTGACAAGCACGTGAAGGTATATGAAAGTATACGAGCAGCTTCGTTCAGAGTCGTTCTACCGCACCTGAGATAAAATAAGGAAGATGATAGTTGGACTTTTGGCTATGTTTATGTATATGCAAATGTATATTTAGATACATATTTACCATGTAAATAGGATAATTAATTAACAAAAGGGATGAATAATACGAAACCGTGACGGATGGTTGTAAATTTGAAAGATGGAAAACATAAATGTGTTACCGTAACACAAAATTCTTTCCTTTGAATATTTCATTACGTCCAAATAAGAATAACTATGGAAATTTTTAAAAAATAATAAGGCTACTGATTTACCAATACCATAAACTAACTAAATGAAAATTGTTACTTAATTATTAACCATCCAATTAAATTTGCAGTCAAAGAATATATGAATTATGAAGTTTAATAACGAATTGCTCACAGCATGAATTTTAATAGAAATGGAATTCACGAAAACAAGTTACAAGATTTAATTATAAATTTCTCGTATCTCTGATTAAATGAATTTTATAGGGGACTACATAGCTTTAAGTAACACTATCCAATAAATTTTAACTTTTTATTAAATCTGTAATAATCATTTGGTAATTCTTTTAGAGTTTACTTTAACAAAGGTGAATGCGTAATCTAAATTGTTCCAGCATCCTCAGTTTCCAAAGAAATGCCTCCTTCCAAAAATAAACAGTAAGAAAGTTTGGAGGTTCATTCTTATCTAATAAGTTAGATGAGAGTATACCAAGTTAATCAATGTTTCTAATTGAAATTATTTTTGCTTCTGAATAATTATAACCAGTTATCGAAGTTTAAATGTAACCCTCCGAGCATACTTCCTACGAATATTCTTGCATTTTTATAAAAAGTATATTATATGATACGAATTTGCTTTGAAGCCCGAGCGCGGACTCTGGCGAGAGCCCAGTGATGCACGCACTTCTCCAATTGACTGGCGATGTGCTCCCACTTTCGGCTACCTGGGTGACGTGTGCATGCCTTGGGCCCGGTGTTTCTCCTGCTGACGTCAGGGGTGATGACCATGGGCTTCCCGACTGCACGCAGTGGTCTGTGTACCTGGGGCCGCTTCCTCAAATATAATCTTTATGATCCTTCAGTCGTATCCTATTACGTGGGTATTTCGAAATCCTATTCTATTGCTTGCTTACAATTATATTTATATTTACATTTATATAGTTATATTGTTGCCTTAGTATTATAACAGTCTTATTCTCTATAACATCTCAGCGGGATTCGTACTTTTATTATGCTTTGCTTATGTTTACATAGTTTGTCGTTTTGCCTCATACGTGCACACATGCATGCAGAACGCATCTATTAGTATATAGCGTTGGTAGATGGGCGTGAGTACGCAATGGGACGTCACAATCGACTATTATAGATAAAAAGTAATTATTAAGGAAATCGACAAAATTCGGAAATCTTCGGCCGATTTCGGAAACCGATTGGAGGTCGTATGAAAAGGGCACTGCATGACTCAGTCCTTTGCCGGATGGAGCTCGGGCGGGATACATTGGAGTCTTCACCACTGGGACCGTGGCGACTTTCCCGAGGGTCAGAGATAGGCAAGCTGGCTTTGGTAAATCATTTTTAATAACGTCCTTTTTCGGTTTCATTTTCTCGTTTCTATTCAAATATTTCATCATTTTCTTCTATGTCTCACCGTTCCCCTTATTAATCAGCTTACTTGCAGGACTATTTTACATTTGTTATGGGTTTATCTGAATTCATTGGTTTGAGCTCGGGTTCATTTATCGATCTGACTTTTTGCTGGTAACTTCTAGGATTTCGAATAGTGGGTTGGAGGTGTGGTTGGAGGTGGAATTGGGGGTGGGACGGAGGTGAGGTAGAGGTGAATAGCGGCCATTGACTAGATATTCGGGCTAGCCGATAACCATTGTCCACTCTACCCATACATCAACCCCACCCTCGTATAATTTAATAGTATACATTTTCTTTCAGAATCTACTTATTTTTATTTCCGAATTCTTTCATCGTTGGTTTGTTATCTTGAATTCGGTTTCACGTCATCGATGAGTTGTTTCTATCTCATAGATGGATTGTTCCTTCCATTTATTTAACTTTATAAACTTTACGGTTTATGTTCGATCCGCTTCTAATGTATTTTCTTTCCTCTAACTCATCCGTTTCTATTCAGGTTTATATTTACATTAATATATTCTCTTTCAGCTTTTCAGGTTCCTCAAGATTTAATTTAGAAGACATCGGACAACGGAGGATGTGTGCGTTTAGACGTAACTAGTTATAAGTAGTTATAAGATAGAAGCCATTGTTGGGCGACAAGGGATGCCTGCGCTTAGACATAAGTAGTTATAAGCAGTTATAAAATAGATACCTAGGCTAAGACTCTTGTGCGCGTTATCTGTACAAAGGTAAGCTACCTAACTTTGAGCGAATATATACATTTCATATTTTTCCCGTCTTATCCTTTAGTTTACCAAATAGGACATAGGTATATGGATTATTACTATAGATACTGAAAATTAACAATACAGTAGTGAGTGTAGCCACCTACACAGTTCTATATCTATCGAATTAATATATTCACTGACAATGTAAATTCTATAGCAATTCTACAGTGATCAATAGATGCTTCAATTATCGCCAGAAATATTAACAATAGACAATACCGTACGGAGTATAGCCATCTACATAGAACTATTGCAACTGGATTTATCTATTCAAGATGATCTACATTCTATAGTAATTCTTGATTATCGCCAGAGATTTTGACAATTATCAATACATTACTGAGTATAGGTATCTAAACAGTACTATGGCTAAGGGATTAATCGCTTCACTGATTATCTACATTGCAGAGAAAACCTTGAATCATCAATGGACAAACCTATTATCGCTAGAGATATTAGCAACTGACAATACAGTACTGTGTATAGCCATATACACAGTACTATATCCATTGGATTAATTTATTCAGTGATCATCTACCGTCTATAGCAACTCTAGAATGATCAATGGGTACGCCGATTATCGCTAGAGTTATTGACAATTGGCAATGCAGTGACCCACGGCTTGGTCCTGGGTGTTTCGTCAGTTCATTCGGCTACCTTCGAAGACGTGTAAGTCATGGTAAAGTCGGCAGTGGCTGAGGTGGGCTGGGCCCGATCGGGAGGGTGCAGAACATGGAGCTGTCTTATACATAGGAGTACGCCTCGTAGGCTAGCCGGTTTTTGGAATAATCGCGAAATCGTTCGAGCGCATCGCGATTTTTCACTTAGAATCTGATGAAATAAAATATCTCAACGTTGTGTGAGTAGACTTTTAGTATACCGAATCGAAGTCCTTTTTGTGAGACACGAAACTTAATTAAAATGTCACTAGCTTCGCTTTAATATCTTTCGCTCCAAGTTAGATTAGGTTATCTTTGATACAGATAGCGCCAGCAGGCTGCGCCATTAGGGCAGCAGTGAGACCTAGTAATTGGTACTGTTTTTCAAAGAGTAATTTTTGGATATCGATACCAAGCTATGAGCTACGTACAAAATTTACAATATTTGCTATTTTCGCTATCTATTAGAAATTTTCAACGTTCTTTTTTTTGCTATGAATATGTAAAGCGATTAGAAATTATTCTAATCATTAATGCTAAATGTATTCCTATTCTAAATGTAAGTTAAGGGACTAAATTTGGTATATGTTTGACATCTATTTTTGATCTACAGGACATCAAGACTACAAGACATTACTGTAACCAGGATTCGGAGATCGTTATAGTATGTATTTCATCGTATATTACCAGGAAATTACGAAGATACATATCGACTCAGATTTTAAAAGGAGCTTAAAGTTAATGAAATGAAAATTTGTGATGCATTATTCTACATTAATTTATTATGCGACAGCATTATTTATATTATTAGAACTACGTACTCGAATTATATACAGTATTGAATTTTAAGCCATATATATTAATTATAGAGATAATATTTTCTATACTTTCAGACCTGTTAGTCTATGCGATAGCGTACTTGCAGCAATGAAAGTACGATATGTTGGCACGAAGGAGTTAAACCCGCGTTAGTGCGACGTCTGGGGAAATAGGTTATATTAGGCATACTTTCATAATACTTATCCTTCATGAATTTTGAGTAATGCACTCCTTAATGTTGCGCGGGAATGACGTAATTACGATTACCTCAGAGGGACGAGTCAGACTGCAATTTATGTCAGTATTTCCTACTTTTGTTTCAATAGTGCAGAACGCTTTTCAAGCCCGTTTCACTTCGTTAAGACAATTGCACTAGGTTGGATTATTTAATTATTTATCACTCGAATTGTCCATCCTTGCAAAGGTTAGAGTACGCGTAACAATCTCTTTATTAAGTTTGGGAACCACGATCCACGAATTTTAGTTCCATCTCGTGCATCCATATTTAGACTTCTGTATTCAGCTTTAATTGTTCACCGGATTTAATTACTGCATCCCTTTATTAATAATCCTGTCTAAATTTTAGAATATATTATCTATAACATCATCACTTTTCTCCGCACTCTATACTATGAAGGTTGATCAGCGTAGCTTTTCAGTAGCACAAATTTTCATCACACATTTACGCGAACATGCATCATACATCATAGATGTTGTCACGCAGGTGTGGCTAAACTACGCGCTACGTAGGGCAACTCGAATTAGAGGCTTATACAGTGAACGTGTTATGCAGATTTTATCAATCTTCTAAATATATTCGGTGCATATGTTCGAATTAATCAGCTAACTTGGCGGCGGTCCATGATGTCTGCTTGGCGTGCTGGGCTGAACAAGCCGAGCAACTGGCGTCACAGGACCGTCGGAGTTGTGCTTCCAGTGCTGTACACTTAGATGCGCAGGGACAGCCAGCGCTCGTTCCGCCTGACGCAGGTGCTCACAGGGCACGCTTGCTTCGGGGAGTATCTGGGTCGGATCGGACATGAAGCGATGATGCAGTGTCACCACTGCGGGGAGGGACGGGACACAGCGCAGCACACGTTGGCTGTCCAACGTTGAATGTCCAACGTGGGCTCGCGAGCGCCGGGTCCTGCGACGCAGCGTGAGGTGGGACCTCTCGCTCTCCGTTATCATCCCGAAGATGACGGAGAGCGCGAGCGCGTGGCGAGCGATGGCCTCCTTCTGCGAGGAGATGATGTTGCACAAGGAGGCCGCTGAGAGGATCCATGAGCGCGGCGCCGAAGGGCCCCCCCCCCCCCCATATGCGTGGTTTCGTTGCGTCGTGCGCGTATGTAAGTATGCCTGTGTTCGCCCCGAGTTCGCGTGTGCGCAGGAATGTGAGGCCGCGGGGCGAGTTACCGTCACGCCGGAAGGGAACCTTCGGGTGTATTACACGGGGGCGTCCTGGCAATTGCGTCGCCGTGAAGTCCAGGGCGCTCCGATATCGTGTGAGGATGGCCATCGTGGGGTTTTACTGGGTACATATCCCACATAACCGCGCTCCCTCCCCTAGGGGGACCGGGTATCTTTTGATGATTTTCCACAGGTAAAGAAAAAAAAAAAAAAGTTTAGATGGTGAAAGAGTAAGACAGACGAATGATAGCGTGCGAGTAGAAGTGGGGAGAATAATGGATGGTGCTCGTTGGGGCGAGGGCGTGCATCCATGTGTGCACATGGCGAGAGCGAGGAGAATGTTACGGGAAAGTTCACAATATTTATAATAAAATAATTATATTAAAAATATACATTTGAGAACTCGACAAAGTGGTGGTCACGGCAACAATAATTTTCCTGGGCGGCTTTCCTAGGTCTTTATAGATTTTTCTGAGTGTAGGCGTGATAAAATGACCTTAGTCTTATTCACGGGTTGACTAGGGTGTTTTCTGGACTTTAAAAATCGTGAGTAAGAGAAAATGGCTAAACTATTTTGAACGCAGTGGCTATGTGTGCTTCCTGAGTCAGTGGCGGATGGCTATCAGGAGTTGTCTGTAAATAAGAGCCTCTTCACAATAACGTGGAAAGTATTTAACGAGTGAAGAGCGCAAGACGAGTGAAGAGAGTGTAACTATTCCTGTTTAGTGTAATTAAATTTGTTATCAGTAAACTCTGGTTTTGCCTTTTTATCCTTACACCCAAAAAACCTTCCACAATTTATATATTATTATCATTTTTAGCAAATAGATCTATAATTTTAGCTTCTATTATATTAAAATTAGAAAGTTATGGTTTATTACGATAGATATTTACTGTTGAACATTATTTCTTAAAAATAAATAGTTATATTTCAATAATTGGATTAATTGCAATGGAAAACATTACATTATATTTAATTTAATAAGCGAAAAGTTAGTTAATTGTTTAACTTTATTGTTACATTGAATTCCGGTTAATATGTTTGTATTCAATATAATTAATATTCATTTTCTTATAATTTAAATTAATTTAATTAAGATAGTTAAATTTTTTTATTAATAGTAATATTTATAATAATAATAGTAACATTTATTTTAATAATTTTAGCAAAAAATTCCTACTATAGTTTCATCTTCAGTTCATACTTCAACATTATTTGCAGCTGGAGTTTATTTAATGATTTCTTATATAGAATTATAAAAAACAAATGGTAAACATTATTTCGAAATTAGCAATATTATTTTCTGGTACTTCAACAAATTTTGAATTAGATAATGACGAAAATATTGCATATTCAACTTTAAGACTTTAATTATGATATGTAATATGAACTTTATCAATCAACTTAAAAAATTTACTTTTTTTATATTTATTTATTCATGCTATATGCAATATATGTATAAATATGTGTAATGCTATATGCTATATCTTTAAGTAATAATCGAAATATAAATTTTCATAACGGTGTATCTTATATTTATGAAATAAAAGGATATATTTTTACTTTCACGTATTAAAGATTAATTAATTTTCCTTTTTATTTGGTTTTTGTTGTAAAGATTTAATAACTGAAAATTTTTTTATTTCAAAAATTAATTTAATCAGAAATTTAAGTTTATTAATGCGAACAATTCTAACTATTTTATATTCATTTCGAATTATAATAATTTTATTGAATAATAACTTAAATTTAAATTTACTTTATGAACAAGGAGATAATTTAGCAAATTTTTGTGTAATAATTTTACAAATATTAAGAACTTTTATAAGGAAATTGATACATAATTTATTATTTTTGTTAGAAAGTATAATTTTGAATTTTCTAATAAAATAAATAATTTTTAATATATTTTGTAAAGATAAATAATTAATTTTACATTAAGTAAAGTATTATTTAATAGAAGTTACTTCATTTAAGTTATCAGAAAATTTGTTAAAAACCCACAACTATGATATATGTTTATGAAATTATATAGGAAAGAACTTTAATTGAAATAACTTCGAAAAAATTTTGAAAATTATTTGTAAATTTTAAGTTTCATAAAAATGTAAAAATTTAAATAAAAAATTTAGTTAATTTTTATATTGTATTTATTCTAATTATAAATTTTGTATTTATAATTTTCCTAATAAATATCTTAATATTGAAAATGCAACATCTTAAATTAAACTGTAATAAATTAATTGCAAATTTTAACTTCAATAAATTCATAAACAATAAATTGTCTCTTTTGGATTTCAATTAAAATGAAAATTCTAATGCGTATTCACATCTAACTCTGGTATCTGAATGTTGCATAGGCAGAGCATATTGTGCGACATGAGAAATGCGAACCCACATCTGATTCTTGTATCTAAGTTCTGCAGATAAAAATCTGTCTCCACAATGTGAAATCTGCGTATGCTTATGCGATATCGCGATGTCGTATTGTGCAGACGCATCTCTGATACTGACATCTGATTTCTGCATACGCAAAATAAATTTCGCGATGTAAGAATTGCGTATTAATATTTGATTCTGATATCTCAGTTCTGCATTCGCAAAACTAGTTTCGCGAAGTGAGCAATGCTTATCTGCTCATCTAATTCTGGGATATGAGCTTTGCATCGCAAACTTGACTCCACAACGAGTGTTGGTGATTTAACATGCAGCACTTATCCTAAGGGTCTTATCCACACGGCCCCCATGGGCGCGGGATTGTAATACGCTTAATCAGCACGTTACGGTGCCCACTTTAAACCCGTAACTACCACTCGACTCGTGGAACGTAAGCCTCACTTGCGTCGGTCGGCACCTTCCTAGATCCCTACCGTCTCTGGAGGACGGCGCCCGAGCTATACACAGCATAGCTCAACTGCCGAGGTCTCAATGACCTCTTGCCAGCAATGTAGGCTCTAATTACTGCCCCTGCAAGTCCTACCCAACGACTGACGGGCGGACGGCTAAAAAGCTGGCGGCCCAGAGCTTAAGTCGGCCTCCCGCGGTACCAGACATCGCAATTGCTGAAACGCGTATTCATATCCGATTGTGGTATTAGAGTTCTGTAGACGCGAATCTGAATTCGTAGTGTGAGATCTGTGTATTCATATGCGATTCTGCTATGTCTGATGGGTCTATGCATCTATGATTCCTGATATCAATGTTCTGCATACGAAAAACTGATTTCGCCATGGATGAATCGTGTATTCATATTTGATTCTGGTATCGAAGTTCTGCAGACACAAATTTGAAGCCACAGTATGAGATTTATGTATGCCTATGCGATTCCGCTAAGTCAGGTGTGCCTAATGGTCTCTGATACTGATATTTGAGTTCTGCATATCGAAATATTACTTAAAATGGACAGAAGTACGAATTCATATCAAACTCAGATATCCGAGTTTTGCATACGCAACTCTAATTCCGCAATGTGAAATATGCATATGTATATTTGCCTCTGGTATTTGTGTTCTGCACTCGCAAATCTGAGTTCGCAATGTGAGAATTACGTATTTATATCTGATTCTGGTATTTGAGTTCTGCATATACAGACTTGACTCCACAGTGTGAGATTTGCGTTTGAATATGCGATTCCGCAGTGTCATATGTGCGTATGTATCTCTCGTTTTGACAGCGGAATTCTGTATCTACAAATTTGATTCCAAAATGTGAAATCCAAATATGATATTTTCGATTGCTTATGCGATTGCGCAATGTTAGATGTGTGTTAGCAACACTCATTCTGATATCTTTGCTCTGCATACTCAAATCTGATATCGCATTGTGAGAAATACATATTCCTATCTTTACTGGTATTGGAGTTCATTAAACACAAAACTGAATCCCGATGTGCGAAATGTGTATTCTCATCCGATTCTGGTATCAGAGTTCTGCACACGCAAACATAATTTCACCATGTGAGAAATTCATAATAATGTTTGACTTTATTATCGGATTTCTGCAAAGTTGGAGTTAATGTGCACGGTGTTATCTAGTGGTAATGGCAATTATGAAATTCTAAATGTTAATTGTGACATTTTATAAATATAAAATGTCAATTTAATAATTAAATTAGTAATGCAAATTATACACTATTAAATTTATATATATTATATTTATTGAACAATCTAAATTTATCAATTCAATTTATATCCTCACTCTACGTAATTATTATAATTTTCATTGATGTTTTACCTTTCTCATTATAATAATCTATTTTGTTTTCTTTCTTGTGACCGGAATAGCCTATTTCCGTAGCTGATATGAACAGTACTTCATAAAAGTGTCTATTAAAACTAAATCGTGGACATCCTTTTTCATTGAAAACATTCAATTCTTCCTCTCTATAGCTATCCATTTCATCAGATGTTATCTCGTATATTCTAAATAAATTCACTAATTTACCCACCTATTTTAACCCATTTGCATCCAAGCGCGGAATATTCCGCGAGCGGCGACAGTTTATTATCACCAAGCGCGGAATATTCCGCGAGCATTCAACTGTTTCTTATTACCAGTTGCTAAATATTCTTCAGATGCGACAGACCACGTTTGATCGGTTGTGGGATTTGGATGTCGTCTACTGCACAGAAGACCGACCACGCGAGGTGATATGAGCCAGTCGTCAGTTGAACGTCACTGATGTTTCAGCGCGGCAGCTTAAGTAGAGTCATGATGCAAATGGGTTAACTTATATTGATCATTTTTTAACATGGTACAATTTCCTTGTTCCACAGAAGTTCTTAATATAATACCGAATGTTTATATGTACCATTTCCAAACACGAATGCCCATGATGAATAATTCATTCTACTTCTGCATAATCTTTTATGCAACAAACATAATTCACAATGTCATTTAAAATAACTCAATTTATAGAGAAACGTATGTACTATGTTATTATATACATTTCTGGTTTGTTATAATGGAAAATGCTGTTTGGAGTTCAAAACTGTGAGCTGATAGAGGGTCTGAATATATAGATTGAAATTAAAGATAGATGAGAAGAGTAAGTTGGGAAATATTGTAAAATACCCTTCTGCATAAATTTCATAAAATTTAGTATTTGTAGTTGTAAAGCCATTAAAATCAATGTGAATTTTATGCATTTCTTTAAATTTATGTTCAGAGGAGTATGATTATATACTTCCGTTAAAGAGAAAGTTTCTTACAAGTTTGTAACCAAAACAGAGGACTAAATAATTATTGTATATGTCATGTACAAAAATAAGTGAACCTGTACCTTTGCTTGAAACTGTTGCACGATATTGTTTGAAGATTTGTATTGTCTATATTCTATTGATCTTGCACTTCCATTCTCTACATAATCATAAAATAATAAATAATAATGATAAATAAAATTTTCATTGGACATAACAGTATAATAAGGTTTAAAATTATACTCTGACATGGAAAGAAACAAAAGTTGCATGGCTGAAGATAAGTAATATGAAAATTTCTTGTAATAACTTAATGCTACCGAAATTATATACATGCGTCGAATGCAAGCAAAAGTTTTCTCTGACATCAATGAGTGCGCTTAGTAATTTAATATCCATTAAATATGGCTGGAAAATAGTACTTAAGCTAAAAAGAAGAACAATTAATGATTAAAATATTCAAGAATAATCAGTAGAAAATCAATATTACAAATGTGGTAAGTATAAATAACTATATTGTTATGTTATTGCGAAGATTTTAGAAATCTTCAAGCCATATCAAACTGATAAAACCACAACTTTCTCACCACTTCTCAGCAAAGTGATACAGGAAATTTTGTTCCTCGAATTATGCTCCTAAGAAATAAAGATATCCTGAAGGAACAATTTATTTATCGATGATGCCAAAAGTGGACTTCTTATTTTAGGAAAAAGTTGAAAATCGACGAATACACGGCGGGCGGAGAGGAGGTGGGCAGATCATCGGAATCGTAATTGTCTACAGTATCAAACCCACGAATGCTTATTTTGGAACGAAACGAAAGTGATGCTACAGACACCTTGCTGAAATAATCGTGTCTAACGATGGGTTGTGCGGACTGGTGTACAAGATACAATGTGCGCAATATGTAGAGTAATACTGCACAAATGTGCAAAGATAAAAAATTCTTGCAATACACATGTTTAATGAAACAATGTAGCGAACACAGTCTCAAAAATGATATTAACTGTAGTATAAAAAATGCTTGTATCTTCTTGCAGGAATTCCTAATTAAAAATCGGAGTTAGTGATAGTTAAGGTGATGGGACTACTCCACTTTTCATTTGACTAAAAATTCAAGTCAGGAATGAAGTATACATTGGTAAAAAGAGGAAAAAGGCAGGAAACTTTTGGTAATTCCAAAATCAAAGCGACACCTCCAATAATTTCAAAACAATCGAATTTTTACTTTCATTGTGGAATCTACTCCGAGGAGAATTCTTTCTTTAACTTGTATTTTGAAAAAATCTCGTAAAATAACCATGACAATGAACGAAATGAGCAAGTAGGAATTTCCAAATTTCTATTTAAAATAAAAGTTAGAAATTCTTTCAACTGAAATTCTCATACGTGATGTACAAGGTCCATCCTAGCTTGATCCAACAAATATATCACAGTATATATTAAGTATTGCACGAGTGTTATTGTGCATTAGTACATTAGCATTTGTGATCACTATGCTCGCTACGAAAATGCAATAATTAAATACAACCAGTCACCTGTGCCGTTTCGGAACGTTCGACCTACGGCGTGATGAGTAACGAGAGGAATCATAAACATGCGACTTGATGACAGTTCATCTCCTCACCGTATCAAAGCAGCTCAGGATTAACTGTCGTCTTTGTTCTGGCATCATTGCTCTGTCCGTTCCTTATCACGTTGTCAGTGTAGCGATATCAACATTGCTCGTAATTCCTTCTTCTTTTCTTCGAACACTTCCGAGGCACACTCATGATGTCACAGATACGTCCGAACTTGCTTTGACCACCATGTAGTAAAAAAAATTGTGTGAAGAGTTTTTCGCACGCATACGATTTAGAAGTACGGTAATAATTTAATAGTTCCAAAAATATTTATGAGAAAATTAATTAATTAATTAAATTATTAAAAGTAAATAATAAATAAATGAATTAAATGAACTCTTAGAAGTTGAATAAACATGAATAAATTAAACATATGATTAAAAATAAAAAATGAATAATTAAATTGAGTGAATTATTAAAAGTATAGAATGCCAAAAGTAGGTTTTATTCTGTCTTCAAGTTACAGAAGTAATGTGTATTTATTCCTTCCTTTTATAGAAGGTATATCGGGTCTGCGTGATTGGTTTAAATTGCCGAAAACGAACAGAATGAAATGAACACCAAACGTGGAAATTGATTTAACGCAAGAAAATAATATTAAAATAACGTAACTTTTAATGCGTGAAAAATATGCTTCGTCTCTCTCCGATATCGAAAGGCTCACGTCCGTGCCGGTCACAAACTAAATTCACGGGGATATTTCAAGGCCTGTTCACTTAGAACTCTTCCGGTGTCGCCGAGAGTCTTATTTTTATGCCTATTGCAGAGCTTGATGATGTGTTTTTATTAATCACTGATTGGCTGATATGATTCCGCTGATTAGTGATTTGCCCTCATGAAAATTACATCACCTTGCCGATTCGTGATTCGCACCCTGTAAGGATACGATTCCGCTGACTTGCGTTTCACGCGCCGCAATGACTGCTCAACTTTAGTAGATTGTTACTAAAATTAGCCTTCCATAACGGTGTTTTTTCGATTTGTTTTCAAAATAAGGACGCTGTATCTGCATCGGCCGGTTTTCGATTTGTTTTTCTATAAATAGCATCCCATAAAGTTAAACATTAATAAATATATGAATAAAATGAATTGTTATAAGTGATAATTAAATACATAAGCTGTATAAATTATTGAAAGTGAATGATCAATAAATACATAAAATAAATTGTAATAAGTGAAAAATACATAAATACGTTAATTTAGGCGTATCAAGTTACGGTGTACACGTCATGTCGGCCGAAGAGTAACAGTCAGTCAGACAGCTGGGTTTCTATATAGACCGAGGGTATCCTTACCGAGGTTAAACGGAAGGAGGAGTCTCCTTCACCACTGACATTGGCGTGGAGGGAGTTTCTCCTTTTTCAGAGGAGGTACTTGCATTTGGGACAAGCTTAAAAGGGCAAGTCCTGGGAGATGAAGACAGAGTTTGAGTTAGAGTGTAAAGTTGGTTGAGAGAGAGAGAGAGCCACAGAGTCAGTCACAGAGTCAGTCAGTCAAAAGTTATGCTAAGTCGGAGTATACAGCAGTTGATATGTTGCCTTCTGCGATGTACTCGAGACCACGTAATAAATACAGTCGTGTCAGAGATTCACGGTGTAGCAATTTCGTTTCAACACCTTATTTACCATCTTTACCTTGATCCCTACTATAAATTATGACATCAATAATATAAAGCTACTATATAATATAGGAAAGAAGAGCGTAGTATAGAAGCATGATAAATATAATACCATCATATAAATAAACTAAAAATACTGCTAAACTCGAAATACTGCAAGAAGCGTTATATGGTATGAAAACATAGAATAATATCTTTGTATAATAAAGCAAATAATGAAGAAGTATATGCGCATCCCGTATTATAAGGGACAACGAATGCATTTTCAATAAGACAAAGGCATCGTCCGTCGAAGGAAATGCCCGGGTAGGGAATCCCGATTCATCAAACTCCTAGGTAGGTAATACCTTCGTTCTACTGAGGAAACTTCAGGCAGGAAACCTTGACTAAAGGAGGCCCAACTTCTCTCGCCATGGTCCGTGATGTCCAGTTATATAGAGCTTGAGCGGCCACAGCGAATTAGTATTTCCCGAATGACGAACCAGCAATCAACTAAGTTCTGTATAAGTGCAACTGCGACGAGTTTCGACAAAACCTTTTACTTATTTGAATATTTAATTGAACAATAAATTACAGGAATATGTTCAGAAAAATGCGAGTTATATACAGAGAACGCCTTATCCCATCTCAACAGATGAGCTGCTTCATTTTCAATCAAATCTGAATGCAGCCGCTGAATTTTATGAGCAGCCGACAAAACCGAATAACACCGATCGCGATTGAAGCCTGGTGATCGAACACCAGCTGCTATACCCGACGGAAGATCATCGCCGAACGATTCCCATTATAACTGGAGGTACCACCGACTGCAAATACTTCCTGCGACTTGTGTGAGTAGAACGTGTGATTAATACTTCTGCAAACCCAAGCAAGCAATGATATAGTACCCGTAAACCCCAAGTAGACGTCGACGAACGTGCCACGTTGCTTGAAAGACGAGGTTTTGACTACGTTGCGGCGATCCTTGTGACAACAGCAAAGAGCGAAGTTCTGCATTCGCGAGTCTGATTTGCTGATGTGAGAAATGCCTATGCAAATCTGGTTCTTGTTTCTGAGTTCTGTACAAGAAACGCAGATGTCGCAATGTGAAATAGGCGTTTGCATATCTGCATCTTGTATTTGTGTTCTTCATACGCAAAGCTAATCTTGCGATGTGAGAAATACGTATTCGTTATCTTATTATAGTATCGAAGTTATGCATACGCAGATCTGATTTCACAATGTTAGATGTACGTTTGCATATACGATACCGCAATGTCAGATAAGCGTATACGTATCTGTAACTGGTATTTGAATTCTGTATACGCAAAACCTAATCGTACGTGTTTACGATAAACGAATTCTAAGTGTGATTGTGTGTGTTCATTGTGCCTCAACGGAAATGCGAGCGAATGAGTGCGTGTAAACTGTTAAGCTTGCTTGCTGGCGAGTTCAACGGGACAAAGGGCAGAAACAGACAAAATCTAATTTAAAATTATTAAAGACAATGGTAAATTTACTGTATGCAAGAATTATAATGACAACGAGCATGAGAATAACACTAACAAAATACTTAAAATAATACCATATAACACACCTGGGGGCAGCCTGGATATACGACGGAACAAATTAACCGATACACCACTTTCCAATGCATTTAATGTACTAACGCACGATTACCGATGAAACGACAGAGCCTATAGATATTACTCTACCAAAGGCAGTTACACCTGCACCTCCTTCCATTCATATCGAAGCTCAAATTATGGAACCCTTACTTTAGAACGCGTACTTCTTAAAAAAAAAAAAAAAAAAAAAAAAAAAAAAAAAC